>NC_059364.1:1310000-1352500 GCF_019703515.2 Myxocyprinus asiaticus | reverse complement strand
CTATCTGTCCGTCCATCCGTCCGTCCGTCCGTCTGTCTGTCTATCTACCTGTCTGTCTATCTACCTGTCTGTCTGTCTATCTATCTATCTTTCTATCTGTCTGTCTTTCTGTCTATCTATCTATCTACCTGTCTGTCTGTCTATCTACCTGTCTGTCTGTCTATCTATCTATCTGTCTGTCTGTCTGTCTATCTACCTGTCTGTCTATCTATCTATCTATCTATCTATCTATCTATCTATCTATCTACATGTCTGTCTGTCTATCTACCTGTCTGTCTGTCTGTCTGTCTGTCTATCTATCTGTATTTCTGTCTATCTATCTACCTGTCTGTCTGTCTGTCTGTCTGTCTACCTGTCTGTCTGTCTGTCTATCTATCTATCTATCTGTCTGTCTTTCTGTCTATCTATCTACCTGTCTGTCTGTCTATCTACCTGTCTGTCTGTCTGTCTATCTATCTATCTATCTATCTATCTATCTATCTATCTACATGTCTGTCTGTCTATCTACCTGTCTGTCTGTCTGTCTGTCTATCTACCTGTCTGTCTGTCTATCTACCTGTCTGTCTGTCTGTCTGTCTATCTATCTATCTGTCTGTCTGTCTACCTGTCTGTCTCTCTAGCTTTCAGTCTGTCTGTCTGTCTGTCTGTCTATCTATCTATCTATCTATCTATCTATCTGTCTGTCTGTCTGTCTGTATGTCTGTCTACCTGTCTGTCTATCTATCTATCTATCTGTCTGTCTGTCTGTCTGTCTGTCTGTCTGTCTGTCTATCTATCTATCTGTCTGTCTGTCTGTATGTTTACCTGTCTGTCAGTCTCTCTGTCTGTCTATCTATCGATCTATCTATCTATCTATCTATCTATCTGTCTGTCTGTCTGTATGTCTGTCTACCTGTCTGTCTATCTATCTATCTATCTATCTATCTATCTATCTGTCTGTCTGTCTGTCTGTATGTCTGTCTACCTGTCTGTCTATCTATCTATCTATCTGTCTGTCTGTCTGTCTGTCTGTCTGTCTGTCTATCTATCTATCTGTCTGTCTGTCTGTATGTTTACCTGTCTGTCAGTCTCTCTGTCTGTCTATCTATCGATCTATCTATCTATCTATCTATCTATCTATCTGTCTGTCTGTCTGTATGTCTGTCTACCTGTCTGTCTATCTATCTATCTATCTATCTATCTATCTATCTGTCTGTCTGTCTGTCTGTCTGTCTGTCTATCTGTCTGTCTATCTATCTATCTATCTGTCTGTCTGTCTGTCTGTTTACCTGTCTGTCAGTCTCTCTGTCTGTCTATCTATCGATCTATCTATCTATCTATCTATCTGTCTGTCTGTCTGTATGTCTGTCTACCTGTCTGTCTATCTATCTATCTATCTATCTATCTATCTGTCTGTCTGTCTGTCTGTCTGTCTGTCTGTCTATCTGTCTGTCTATCTATCTATCTATCTATCTGTCTGTCTGTCTGTCTGTCTGTTTACCTGTCTGTCAGTCTCTCTGTCTGTCTATCTATCGATCTATCTATCTATCATCTAAAATGTGTTTTCCTTGCTTATCTTAGCTTCTGACCAAATAAAAGCATTTCAAACTCTAGAAGGAGCATTGGCAACCATGTTTCTTATGGTACGGGTACAGTTGAAACAGAGTGTTACATACACTATGTCCCCTGCTGGTCACCTTGCATGTTTGCCTGATTTTCTCTGTGACCTTATATCCTAGGATGTCCCAAAATGCATTAATTGAAGGTAGACCAATCAATAATGACAACAAGCAAAGTTTCCTTTCATGGTCATTCAGAAATAATGATTTATTCACAATGAAAGAGGAATTAAAAAAATTACCCCCCAGAACTGATGTTCTCTAATAATTCCTTGTTCTTCAAATGTTCCACACAGAGATGCTAATGTGAATATGCATACTGAAAATGAAAGTTCAAACTTGCATTAGAAGGGAAATCTAATGAGTCAAACAGGATCAATCAATTAGTTACCCTGACCTTTCCAAAACATGGAGCCCATCACAGATGTTATACTCTATGACAGAGAAAACACATCTGTGGAGATATCTCAACCATATGTGTAAAATAAAAACATAAAACATTTAGAAAGTCCTATTGATGTGTGAAAAGTTTGTCACTAATATATGAATGTTGTTCTGTATATTGCAGGTGAATATTGACACCTGCAGTTTTTTAATGTGTGATGAGAGCTGCTATCCACCTGGGTCACACTTTACATTTACAGTAATTTGTCTGCATTGGTAAGTTTTCATAGATCAACTCCTATATAGCTACACTTTGGTATTTAACTATATTAACCCTCATGTTCAATTAAGACTGACTTTACCGTCTTTATGTTTCAGATCCCAGAGACCCCAATAATGTACTTTGAAATGTAAGTTTTATTTTCCTCTTCAAAAATATTGCATTTAGTCCTGTTTCTGGGAGACCCCAAACAGAATCAATGTAACATTTGTCATGCGGAATGTTTGAAGGATGTTGAAATTTTGTTTATCAGTTCTCAATCAATTAGGAAAGGTCATGACATGTAAACCTCATTACTTTAAAGTAAAATATGTTTTTCACTTACCAAAAAAGGTGACCGCAAAACCCTCCAAAACGCAAGCCCATTTACCCAAGAAGAAATAGCCGTGGAAATTAGTCAGAAAACTTATAGTCCCTCCAGTCAATGACACGAGAAAGTCTGCCAGAGATAAGTTGACAATGATGTAATTTAAAGGCTGCCTCAGCTGTTTAAACCTGAATGTCACCAACATCACCGCAAAGTTCTCGGAGAGAGACAATGTGGTCACTATGAACATCAACGCAGCCAGGAAGTGATAGTTCCAGGGCGCAATAGATGTCAGTGGTCCAGAGAACGGATCTTCAGTGTGAGAGACCCCGTTAACTGGCACCTCAAACGACTCCATCTCTCCTCAAAACAGTGAACGTCAATTAAAAGCACCAGAGGAGCAAAGTGCAACGCACCTTACATTTGATAAAAGTCTGCATGCATTACAAATCCAGTCCTTCAATGCACAGATGTCTTCATTATATGATCATTTCAGTATTTCCCTTTATAACATCAGCAGTCCATTCCAGCGCCAAATCCACGCGTGCACGTCCCGAAATAAAGTGGCTAAGTTCTGTGGACTTGTTGAGTCTGTGTAGAGCTCCCGAATCAAATCTGAGGGTGTATTGTTGACTTTCGCGTGCAGGATGGGCTTTATATAGGCTATCATCATCACGGGTAAGGTCAGCCACGAAACTCTGCCTTCATCATCATCATCATCATCATCATCACTTCAGCTCGTCCGGTGCGTTTCTGGCAGGTCTCTCCACGCGCTTTTCATCCATTCGGCTTGAGAAACGCGCACAAGTGTCGCGCGGCTCTCCGCGTCTCTCTGCCAGATTCTGATGAAGAGTCGATGTGCAAAATCCCACTAATTCCCCTCATTGAACGACCAAGCTGTGACTTTACGTCAAAAACGGGAAGGCTAAACGATAGTGTGCATTTTGTCGATCTTGCACCGATCCTCTTTTCACTGAGCTCCGCGTATAGTGCCGATGCAGCGCTGGAGACCCTGGAGAACACTGGATCTGATCCATCACACTGAACACATGCTGCAATTGTAACGGTAGCCAGCTGCGGGTCGAGCAGGACGGGTTACAGTGGTGCCGTGACCCGGATGAGAGTGAGGTTTAGGGGGGTGAATGCAAGCTGGTACATGATAGTAGTAGCGGTTTTAACCACCACCAAACCACGCAATTGCGTGGGGCCCCGGACGTCGAGAGGGCCCCCATCCCAGTAGGAAAGCTCTGTAAAAACCGCTTGTTGTTCTGGGTACACGCGCGAACATGCCGTTGTCAGCGCTCTCAGAGCAGTTCACGTTAGAAGCTGCCAGGTTCAAGTCAGTAGTACTTTGGGTTTGTAATTTATGAAAAAATATATAGGCCTTCTGAACTTGTTTCACTCACACGCTCATATACACGCGAACGGATGAGTTAGGGGCATTCACACCAAATGTGTTTTTGTGTGTGTCTGCTCTGTTTTTTAATTGTTTTCCTATGTAAACGCGCTGGACGAACGTCCTTGACTGCTGCACCGCGTCTCGCTGTTCTTCAGTATCTCACGCAGTGACCGGCACATTTTTAGACACTGTTTGAAGTTAATAAGAACTTCAGGTTTCAGAAACGCATGTCGAGACACTTGCGTTCTGTTTCATTCGTTGCACTGCGTCTAGACTGTTTTTAGTGCATGTGTCACAAAGATTTAACGTTCAGATTGCAAAGAGGTGACTGTTACAATGTTTAACATTATTCTAGATTGTTCTGCACCAAGCAAAGTTTCAGCGCTTGATAAACGGCAATGTTTTATTCCCTTCTCTAGTGTACTGAGGGGCCGCCGTGCTTGTGTGTTTACTGTTACTGTTATGAATGTTGCGTACGATGCTAACAAAAAATACAACCTTTTGCAACATGGTGAACAACACACTGCAGTGTCAGAATATAAGATCCAAGAGAAAGTAAAGTAAATAAGACAGGAATATAATACTAATGTATAAATCCTCAAAGTAATAATAATAATACTGTATCATATTATACTGACAAACTGGACAATACTGTAATTGATGGGTTATATAATATTAATAAATACCAACTTAATTCCAAAATGTTACTGGGTGAAGTAGCAGGTTTTTGCCTGTTGTTAGTGCACCCGCCTCCCATGCCGGAGACACCGGTTCGAATCCCGCTCGAAGCAGGTCAGCGGACTTATAACACAATATCACTGGGGCACAAGCACACTGCATCAGTGCATGCCAATATAATGCGACTGACTGCAAAACTGCTGTATCGTTGTAAAGAACATGCAAGTATAGAATTAATATAAGAGACGCATTATAATGTAACTTTGATTGTCTATTGAGAAGACCGACTCTAAATTAATAGAAACTTTTACTTAAAAGTAGGCTATACAGTATAATGCAATAAAAGAACAAAAAAATATGGATAGTGAATAAAAGATGCATCATTATAAATATGATCTTGAGAAGACTGGCTCTACATTATACGGATGCCCTGAACCGCACTGTGAAAAAAAAGCACAATTAAAAGTTTGTTTAGGTGTCTTAGTGCCTTCTGCAAAGTAAAAAGTTTTGAAAAGTAGTAAAAGTGAATTTTATTTAAAAGAGATGTTTGTGAACATTTTCAGCTCATCATATCAGCAGTAATTCATCAACACTGATCAAATGATGGAGAAGAGTGTTATAGCCTGACATATATCCAGACACGCTGTGTAGTCAAGCACACTTTTTTGCGGTTATGTAAGATATTTAATTTATTCAGGTGAAGGCTACAAGTGCACAGTGTCTAGAACTGTAACAAGATGATCTATTCATATTTACAGGTCTATAGTTCAGTACTGATGTTCGTCATTTTAATCCTGTTCTTTGTGCATCTATTCAGTTCCCAGCCAAAGAAACAAAACTTTAGTCTACGTGAGAGCCCACACCACGTGCATTCATGTTACATGCATTTCTTGCATCACTTTCATTAATATCTCTGAAGTTGAGAACTAGTACATTTGAAACCCCGTCTTACTAAAGCCATCATTATTTCTGTAATTATATTCTGTTATAGTTTTGACAAGGTTACAACTTCCACGTTTGTCAGTTTTTCCACATTGTTTTAATTTTGAGAAGACAAACTCCTGGACATGTTTGCAAAAGTTTCAGCACCTTTGGACCGGACAGCTCCCGTAACACTTACCGTAACTCACCGTAAGTTCTACTTTAACGAGCGATCTACGTGCTGGTTTGAGAAACAGCCGTTATTCCATCTTAAAATAACGAGCGACGTTAGTTAAGATGATCGTAGATGCTTAAGTTGCAACATTATTGGGAAACCCAGACATGGTCTGCTTTTTTGTTGGTTTTTGCTCTCAAAACAATACTATAACTGAGGGGTTACCACATTCACTATGATTGTGCCCGGTAAATGCGCTATTTATGATCACGCTGCAGACCACCGAATTTGACCCTGTCTGGACTGTACATGTCCACTGTGATCCAGACACCTAAATCATCTCTTAAACATGCTGAAAAGGTGTGTTTGACTACACAGCTCATCTGGATAGGCTACATGCCACGTTATAACGCTCTTCTCCATCATTTGATCAGTGTTGATGAATTACTGCTGATATGATGAGCTGAAAATGTTCACAAACATCACTTTTAAATAAAATTCATTTTACCGCCTACATTTATTTGTGGTAATAGCGCAAGCTAATTTGCGGCAGGCAATTTTTTTGAATGAAGCGCAATATACTATGAACCTAATTTACACCGAAAGGAGCGTGTTTGCGCTGAAAGGAATGACAATGACATAATTTAAATATTCAAGACACAGTGCAATTTCAGTGCTGATTGCACCTGCTAAAATAGATTGCGGGTAGTTAGTAAATAAGATGCAGGTTTTTGAGCTGAAATACCACGTGCAAAAGTTGCGCAACTGTTTAGTGAATCGCACAATGTCTTGAAATGGACCTATATAATTCACAACAGATCCAAATATTTTTCGCTTCACTTGAGTGCAAGCCTGTATCTCATGCCTCCCTTGACAGGCACCCACAGGTTGAAAACTCCTGTACTAATGCTCACCTCATTCATGAACTACAGAAGCCCGAACCACACTGTGAATTCGTTTTTTGTTTTTTACTAGGTGTCTTAGTGCCTTCCTGAGCCTATGTCCTACAAAAACATTTTTATTTTTTTTAAATCTAGATATATATTTTTTTCTATAATTTGTTTCTCTCTCTCTCTCTCTCTCTCTCTCTCTCTCAAATTTTGTTTTTCAAAAAATTCTTTGTCAAAAAAAATTCTCAATATTAATTTTTTCTCTCAAAGTTTTACTTATTATAAGTAAAAAGTACTTATTTTTTTTGCTCACAAGATTTACAAATGAGCTTAATGCACATTTTAAAAAGTAAATGCATTGGAGGTACTTATTAAGAAAAGATAAGTTATCAGCCTATCACAGAACTGTGTTGTCGGGTAAACCAGGGCTAGTTGTCACTTTTTATTCAGGTGAATATTTCTCATTGTGGGTTTAGTGTTCAAAAAAGTCAATTTCTGTTCAGCTGCCAATAACTCTCTCTCTTTCTCTCGAACTGCGTTCGCCTTGTCCTCAGAAGAAATGAAGTCAAGCAGGTTTGGAACAACATGAGGGTGAGTAAATGATGAGAGAATTTTTATTTCTTTGGCTGAGCTATTCCATCAAATCCTCACTTTCAAAAATCTGTTGATAAATCAGTCAACAGCAGCACTAATTTGTAAGTTGTTATTTTTGCCTCTGAAAGTGGCATTCTAGATGAGAAACGTCTGATTACTTTTTCTCGTTTTGAGCCAGCAGGAAAGCCATGATGAGGAAAGACGGAAATCCCCTGACTCTCAGTCAGAAAGACCAATCAGCAATAACGTTTTTCTGATTTCATGGGTCAAAACATTGTCTCTCTAACTGTGTGACAGTTTATTTGAGTTTCATCCTCTAACTCAAAGCCGTTCTCATGCTCACAACATCTGTGTGGAGAGAAGTGCACTTGACTGTGATGTGTTTCACTGAAAGCTCAGGATTGGAAGGAAATTTGTAGGGGTTACCGAGGAACGTGGGAAAAATGCTGAGAAATGATTTCCCAAATGTGACGCATTCTGTTACTGGAACGTCAGTGAACATCAGTGTCAGCAGGTAAAAGATCAGGAAAGACTTTAAAACTTCAGTCACTCACAAATTGAGTAAAATGTCAAATCTGAAGTGGGTGCAAAGTTTAAATGTCAGCGTTTAGGAATCGTTTGGTTTGAGTTTCATCCACTATCAGCTGTTTGAGATTGGTCTGCTAATATCTCTCAAACAAACTTCATCTCTAATGATGAAAGCACTCCATCATGTGTGTATTGTCTATGTGATGTTTATGAGATGACCTCTAATGATTGATAGATCTATATGATGATAAATAGATCTTCTGCATGATGACTGAAGACCACAGTTCACATTTTAGAATTACATTTTAGCATACAGGCCGACAAACAGACCGAGCTTGAGTTTACCTGAGTTGCAGAGGAAAATGTTCTTGAACATCCCCAATAATAAGACAATCTAAACGGGTTAGTTCACACAAAAATCTAAATTATGTCATCATTTACGTACCCTCCTGTTGTTCCAAACCTGTATGACTTTCTGTCTTCTGAACATTTATGTCGCTTGTTTTCGAAAAATTAAAGTATTCAGTGATCAGGGGTCGTTAAGAGCTCCAAAATGACCAAAAAAGCACCATCAATGTATCACGAAAGTAGTCAATTATCTTCTATCTTCCTAAGTTACACAACAGCTTTGTGTTTTAGAAAGAGACCAAAGTTGGTATTCACTGAAAATCTTCCCCTCCGGCATAACTCATATTTCATTAATGCACGTGTATATTCAAACATGGCTTGCATATTTAACCCTTTAACGTGCATACTGGATACTGATAATGCATCATTGTTGCACAGGAAATCAACGTGATGTAGTATTTATTTGTATGAATGTAGTACTAATTTCTCTTGTAATAAACAAAGAAATAGATAGTAAACTTATATAGATATGAAATAATTAGGGCTGTAAATTGCTTACATTTTTTTTATTGAATTAATTACATGGTATGCCGATTAATTAATCAAATTAATCGCAATTAATCGCATACATAAATATTTGCTGAGAAAGCAACAACAATAATTACATATATAATGATTAAATAATTCGAAATAGTTTTTTAAATAATTCAAAATCATAATAATTATATATATATATATATATATATATATATATATATATATATATATATATATATATATATATATTATTATTATTATTATTATGTAATTTTTTTTTTTTTTTTTTTTTTTTTTTTTTTTTGGGGAACTTTTTTTGGGAAAGTCGATTCTTTCAGGCGGTCTATGTAAATGAACTAGTTCACATAAATGATTCACTGATTCACTTGAGATTTAAAGGGTCTTCACCTTCTTATTTAAAATGAAATATTTAGTGCGTTGCTGCTGTTTATCACTATATTTCAATTCAGTTGTATACAATAGTGTGTTGTCTAATTTATTAATGAATATTAAGTATAAAATGTATGTTGTCACCCTCATGAAACTTAACAATGGTTTTACTATAGTAATATTGTCGTAACCATGACTGTAGTAAAACCATGGTTAATTCTCATGAGGGAATGTCACCCTAATTATATATATAACTATCAGGTGATATTATTAAATTAAATTATATCATTGAATTTTTATATATCAAAAATGATTTTCTTCTTTAAATAGTTTCAGTGTAGTTACTTTCTATTAGTATGTTGTAGCTTGGAAAGATACAGTTTTAATGTACAGTAGCTTCACTAACATTGGGTGTCATTGACATAAAATCTGCTGCAATGCGTCTTCACACACTAAGTTTTACCAAATGCATATGCACAAATTAGATTTTTGAAGCATTTCATCTCACTTAGAGATTCTCCAGAATACATTTGGAACAACTTCAGTAAAGAAGTATAGGAGATGTCTCATCTTCTGTAGCAGTCGGTACACCTTTAATGTAGCTTTTGTATGAACCCATTGATTGTCAATGTGATAATGCACAGTAAATATAGGAATGCATTTACTAATGTTAACACATACAATCGTATTGTACATTGATAGCAAAATAAAATATAGCAAAATGTATATTCAAACGAAGCGAATATGTTAATGTTGAACGTTATTCAAAATAACAACAAAAAAAAATAATTCAACTTTTGAGGGATTCATGTCCAAAAATCCACGTATGTGGACATCATGTTTATCAGTGCGCTGACACGTGAAATATGAATGCATTTTTTAAAGCAGCATATCAAATGAAACTAGAGACTCTACTCTTTACAACCAAACAGGTTTCTATGAAAAAACGTAAAAAGATTTCGTATCAGATGCACTTTTGTTGGCTCTGATCCCATAGAAGCGCTTCACTGAAATCAACATCATGTTGTTAAGTCACGTGAATCGTGCGCAAGAAGTTTAACCCTTAAATGACAGTCTAGAGTCTTGTGAACAGTATTCAGTCAGTTTAAAGTAATTTCAATTATGCCTTGCGTATAGCGAAGCCAAAATACAACATCCACATATGTGGACGCGGGGGTCGCACAAGGTTAAGTTTCTAATAAATTCTAACAAACAAATTCTAACAAAAACTGGGCATCACACACTAATCGACTGAAGATCAAGCACTAATCGGCTGTCAAGATGATCTGATCTGATCACAAGCTCACGTAGAAACTCAAGGGCCTCCGTTCACATGACAGATGAGTTCGCATGATGAGCTGGCTTTATACAAGTTTAGAACAACACATAAATGAAGACAGAATGTTCATTCTTGGCCAGACTGTTCAATTAATTGTACAGGCTGATGGCACATTGAGGCGCATCAGGGTTTCTTGGCTGGAGGATGTCTTGCATTCTGCCAGACAGATGCAAATTACTTTGAGCATCTGTTACACTGCGGCCAAAAAGCAAATCGGAGACATTAAAGGAGAGAGAGAGACATTTAGAATAGACGTAAATAAAGACATGCAATACTTTCAAACAGACACGTATCACCTGAACCCTGCTGACTGATGTCTGAAAGAGGCGTTTGGTGGGAGGAAATTAGTCGAGCTTTACTGTCCCTGAAACAGCATGAGGGCAGCCTGCATTTACACTGTAATAGGTCATCTCTCAAAACTTGCTTTGCAGATGGAAAATTAATGGGAGTTCTTCTGAAGGTGACGTTTGAGATCCGGTAGCCCATTTTAATTTGAGTGCTAAAAGATTCCAGGGACCCAAATAGCAATTCTCAGAAGGAGCTTTAAGCCCAAAATAACTCATGCAAAATGTGCTTTAACTGGTTATAATTAGTTCCTATTTGCAAAAAGCATTCAATAAATGAATAAAATATTTTTTTCACAATAACTGGGAGAATTAGTTACTTTATTGAAATTATTCAATGGGCATTCAGACATTTTTAACAGTTTGCATCAGCATATGTACAGTAGGTATAATTAGGATTCCCCCGGTTGGAGGAAACCTATTGTTTTTGTTAGTATTCTTCTTATTATTATTATTATTCCTGTAGCTCTAAATTGCCCAATAACTCAAGATCTCCTTGGTAAAAAGTTTTGAAATTTGGCACATTGATACTACAGGCCACGAGTAACTACCACACCAAAAATGGCCCACGTGAGCCTATAGGTGGCGCTACAGGCCATTCCCCAATTTGTCCATTTTCAAAGTGATGCCATTTCCACCACATAAGTCCAACATTTCTGAAACGTGGTATATATGCCTCATTTCTCATGAGGAACAAAAAAGCCTCTAGAATCCATAAAGTCCGCCATGATGGATTTTCCTGTACAACACAAATTTGTCCAAAACTACAAAAATCTACTCCTCCTGAACCATAGCTCCAATTGACTTGAAACTTGGTGTGTATGTGTAGGATACATGTCTTTCAATTTGATATTTAGCAAAAATGAATACAATACAAAATGGCTGAAAGGTGCGCATTTATGTAAATGTCCACATTGTCTCAATATCCATATGTCCAAAAAACTCTAATGCCATTTTGACTCATGTTTTTTCCAACCTAACAGGCTTCAAGATGACATCACTCTGAAGTACTGTGCACAATTTCACCTTGATATGTCAAAAGATGACAGAATTACAGTTTACTATTATTTATCGCTAACGCTAAAATAATGCTTTACAAATCCGCTAGTCATAAAACCGATACTTTGATTCAATCACCAGTTCATATGAAGACTCTTGCAATATTTAATTACAAATTAATGAAATATTGTGCACATGTGTGAAGTACATGTCTCTACCAGGTCAATTTTTACATAATTTGCAGTTTTGAGGAGGAATCCGCATTGCTGCTTGCAGCTTTAATTGAGTTTATTTTTCTTCTTGAGTGCTTTTTTAAACGAAAATGGACAACACATATTAAAACTAGATGTGTGTATTTGTGCTTGCATGTGCAAATTCACCGGCACAAAGTATTGTCTGTATGGTCCCTAGATATGGCTTGGTTTCCTCCTTTAAGTCTGTGGGATTTAATTTTTTGGCCATTTTAAAGTCTGCCATGAAAAAAGTGTGACCGGCTCAACAAGCCACACAACTATATATGTCAGGCTTCGTGCCAAAGGATTAATACTTGGCGTTAGGGGTTTTGAAAGAAAACAAAAAACTAATCTTCACCCTTGAATGGACTCACAGGCCAATTTGACCCGTTTGAACTTTTAACACTGATTTACATCTACTTATCTTTATGTTTTTGGCCTGAAACTTCATGACATCCTCCACAGAGGTGATCTGAACCTGGCAATTTCATGTATTTATTAACAAAGCAACAAAAACTATTTTGTTTGAATAGTCATGCATTTTTAATGAGAAATTAAAAAAGTGAGAAAAAAAAACATGTCTACTCTAAACAGCCACAAACTCTACAGTATATCAGCTCTTACCTTAGGTTTTACTTGTCTCACAACTTGTCTGAGGAAATAATCCACTGTTATGTCTCAAATGTCGAGAAAAAAATGCCGTTCAGCAAAAAAAAAAAATATTACAAACAAATCATCATTTGAATATGTTTCACATTATTGATGATGCAATTTATTGCAACATCATTGCTTAAGTCCTTAGCTTTCAAATGACACCAAGATCTTGTGTGTAGTCCATTCAGAGGCCGAGATATTCCACAAAACATGGGGGAAGGGAGAGGCTTCCCAAAAAAAAAGACTGGCTGTCTATGGGCGGAGTCACAAAACAGGTTGGGGTGCCCCCTGCCTTTTAGATGTGTATATTGTGATAGAACTAGTGTTTGCTGCCACCTAGAGGAACGATTTAAGACCAAAAGTAGAGATTAGAGCAAACAGAGCCTTTGTTACAAGCTTTTGAAAGGTTCAAAGTAGGGACTTGATTGTTAAGACCATCCAAGGGTTAAAGGGGTAGTTCACCCAAAAATTTAAATTCTGTCATCATTTCCTCACACCATAATGTCAGTCCAAATCTGTATGACTTTCCTCTGTGGATCATGAAAATAAAAAATAAAGTTAAACATTTTGACATGGCTTTTTGCTTAGTAATTAAAGTAAATAGTGACTCTGGGCTGTCACGCTACAGAAAGGACAAAAACAACAACAACATAAAAACACGCAGATTTCCGCAGAATTGCGACCTCTGTCATTCACAAAAGTTTTACACATTCCCCACCTCTTGCATGTTTGTTTATTGTATTTTATTTATTTATTGTATTTTTTTAATTTTATTCCCAATTCCCACTACTTAGTAGGTCCTCGTGGTGGTGCGGTTACTCACCTCAATCCGGGTGGTGGTGGACGAATCTCAGTTGCCTCCGCTTCTGAGACCGTCAATCTGCGCATCTTATCACGTGACTCGTTGTGCATGACACCGCGGAGACTCACAGCATGTGGAGGCTCATGCTACTCTCTGCAATCCACGCACAACCACACACCCCACTGAGAGCAAGAACCACTAATCGCGACCACGAGGAGGTTACCCTATGTGACTCTACCCTCCCTAGCAACCGGGCCAATTTGGTTGCTTAGGAGACCTGGCTGGAGTCACTCAGCACACCCTGGATTTGAACTTGCGACTCCAGGTGTGGTAGTCAGCGCCAATACTCGCTGAACTACCCAGGCCCCCTTGCATGTTTGTTGATTAAATATTTAGGCTGATTTGATGATGCTTTCAGCAGAGCAAAGTACTCTCAGGTCCATTTAAAACATTTTACTATTTTTAAATCCATTCCATACATTTTCCCGCAAAATCGGCAAAAAACAAAACGAATGTGAGGCAAAAGTCAGCAGATTTCGTCTGGGCCTGAAAATAAGCAACAATAATAATGATGCCTACGGAACCTTAGCAAACATCACTAATTATCATACTTTACAGTACAAAGCAAACAAGCCAAAAACACATACAGTAAAAACATACATAAACAAGAAGCTTGTCCTAACAAGTCCTTCCTTTGTTAGAAGCTATAGTCATGTTACTCATATGGTCAGACTACTATAAAGTAAATAATAAATATACCAACAATGAAGGCCTGCTTTTGATAATAACATGTCAAGAATTGCATTGTCTCTGACACAAATACAAGCTGTCTCTATACAGTATGAGTAAAGTTTGCGAATAAACTTGGCCCTCCACAGGGTAAGATGCTAACTGGGATATCCAAAGAATTAACAGCAAATATTTGTGTAGTCATGTCAAGTCATGTCGATTGAAAATCTCATGTTGCAGATTTAGGCTTTACTATACTCTGACAATCTGTCCTCTACTGTGTTTCTGTAAGCTTTTTAGTATAATTCTATATTATTACTTTAATCATAGCTGACAAATCCAAACAGCTTCCAGGAAGTGCCTGGGGTTATTTCAGTTATTATACCCGAGGCCCAGAGGTTCATATGAAATTCATTCAGGTACTTATTTTCTCCAGTGATGTATTCTTATTTCAACTGAATTGACTTGTGTTGCACTCAGTGCCAATACTCGATCACAGTAAATCGATGATTAAATAGACTGCCAACAAGACTTTGCTCAAGCCTTTTTCTCAAAGCATTTTTCTCAGACCATTAACACTTGTTATTAAAGTCAATGATCCATGACAGCAAAATATGAGAGGGCAGTTTCCCATAAACTGTGATGTCTTTTCCTATACAAGCACCAACAGTGTTTCACACCACAGTGAGATAAATATTACTATTGATATGTGCTTTGTGTTAAAGGATCATTAAATTATGCTGATGAAAATTCTTTTTGATATCAGTCAATTGTGTTGATACCTCGGTACCTTGGTTCTTCAGTCTTTTACAGTACATAATTATTTACACGACTAGTTACAATATATCACATTGTGAATAACAGGATCTGATTATAGAAATCCGACTATAGATGAATATTTACGCTAACTAGAACTTGCGGCAATTCTGAAAATGCTACAGGCAGGGGTGGACTGGCCCTAGGGAGAACTGGGACTTTTCCCGGTGGGCCGGCCACGAAACGGGACCGAACGGGTGGCAATAAGCTGAAACGGGTCACCGTGTTATGCCGAACAGGCCATGACTGGCTGAAGAGGGCCACAAAACGGCGCCGCGATATGACGAAGGGGCCGGCCACAATCAGAGCCGTAGCTAGGGGGCCCCACAACAAATTTAAACTGTAATTTTTAATGGGAAAGGGGCCCAGAGCAATATACAGTCAGGGGGCCCAGAATACCTTGCTACAGTCCTGGCCACGATATGCAGAATAGGACAGTGACAACACCCATCCTCCTCCCTCCCCCAAACAAATTTTGGACCAGCGCCCTCCTGTACATGTTTACAGTCTTATGATAAACATAATTATATATACATTATATCTCCTTTTTTTTTTTTTCAAACTTTGCAAGCAGGGAGAAGGACCACGGGTAATGATGGACCTGAGTAAGAGGGGCCCACACTGGAGGGGGCCCACAGAAAGGCTTCACTGAATTCCATTAAATTATCATTTGTTATATACATAGTAATAACATGCTATTGGTTGTAGAGGTCGACCGATATATCGGTTTTGCCGATTTGCCATTTTGTGATTAATCGGCACCGATAATACATTTCTGGAACTATCGGTTATTGGCAAAAATCCACACCGACAGTTTTTCCCCATTGCGTCCGGTGCTGGAGTGGCTGGGAAGGGTCCGCTGTCGTTATACAGTATGAGAGCGACCTCTAGAGGCGAAATAAAAACAATCACTTCACTGACACCTTGTGGTGTTTGTTTTGACGCGAATCTACACTCTGCATGAAGCAGAACACTTCAGAGGCAGATTGAAAACATCGACAACGAAAAGGTATGTATACAGTACACTACAGTACACGTCATATCATTATAAAGTAATTAATTTGTTGACTAGATGTTGCATTAGTAGAGAACAGCAGTATGTTTGCCGACTGAGAGGACGCTAACATTAAAGATAACCTCAAGCGGTTAGAACAATGCAACAAAAATACACGTAAGTCCTACCCAAATGTTTAAATGTCACGATTGTTACCATCTATTACCATCTATTTGCATTAGTTTATATCCAGCTGGTCACGTTTATGCATTCGTTAGCCAGCTAAGTTGCATATTTAAAGCTAGTGACATGAGAAAGCAAATTAATATCTTCATGCAGCCGAGAGAAACGTATAAACAAATCAGAAATGCATCTGATTTCAGTTCAGTTTTTTTATACTCACTGTAATACGATGACTTCAGATCGATTACATTCTTGCACTAATAAGGGCTAGACACAGCTCAACAAATACAGATTAACAGAAAGCAGGTCTCAATATGCTTTTAAAGTTCTTTTTAATTAGACATATCATCTAAAAAAACAGCGCTCTTGCACGAGACGCCGAATAAACAAAAACAGAGAAACAAAGACGTTCGTCTAGCGCGCATTTACATAAAAAAACAAATGGAGGGTTGCAAAAGCGTTCGGTGTGAACAGCCCCTTACAGTTGGTGGAGGTCTTTGGCCGGTCTTGCTCTCTTATAAGTGTTTCTCAGATTATGAGTTGCTTAAATGCTTTGTCAGGAAAGATGTTCAACTTGGAAATGTGTGTCTCGAGATTCTCGCGTTCAGTTCCAGTCTGTTGAACAGCCCCTGACCTGTGCTCATAGTCTGAGCCGCTTCACCACCGAGTTCAGCCGGATACCACTGCTATCTGTGAATATTGCTACTCTACATACAACTGTACTGAATAAAAAACTATGTGTATTTCATTGTTATTATGAAGCTTGAGTCTGGAGTAGTAGGAATCAGTGCAAGTGTAACACCATATGAACTGTCTATTGAAGCGTTTCCCCCCCTCATTTTACTTTTGACTTAACATTTGAGAATATGGACCGACTAAAACCTTTTATTTATTTATTTTATGCACATTAGTTGAAAATGAAATGCCCTTTTTTAACAGCCAGGATAGGAATGTTTTATGCAATAATATAACGGTGCTGAATGGTTTATGTATTTATTGCATCCAACGTCAATTTAAAAATCAGCTGACTTTACAATTTGTATATTAGTTCATATATATTAATATTAATATTTATTTCATTTAAAAAAGTACAATACATTTTCATGGTTCAGTCAGTACTGTTTATTTTTGCAATAAATTTCAACACTATTTTACTTTGTTATTTTTTCATTCAGTATCAATTTTTAAAACTCTCGTTTGATTAATCAGTTATCGGTAGGCACTGCCCAACTTAGTTATCGTTATTTGTAAAATCCACTATCAGTCGACCTCTAATTGGTTGGGATAAAATGTAACAAGAGTCTGTTTTCCACCTGTAAAAATGGGAAGTTCCCCTATATTCTGCCTTGGCTCCTCCCATGTTATTGACCCCCACCCCCCTCAACAAAAGTGAAAGTGGTCTGGTCCATCAGCGGCGCGCGGTTCAAACTGAGAACACTTCATGATTTTCATTGCTTAGTCCGTTAATGTACAGTACTGTGCAAAGGTTTTAGGCACTTGTGAAAAATGTTGTATAGTGAGGATGTCTTCAAAAATAATGACATAAATAGTTTTCATTTATCACTTAATGTCATACAAAGTCCAGTTAACATAAAACAGCTAAATCAATATTCGGTGTGACCACCTTTGCCTTTAAAACAGCACCAATTCTCCTAGGTACACCTGGACACAGTTTTTCTTGGTTGTTGGCAGATATGATGTTCCAAACTTCTTGGAGAATTCACCGCAGTTCTTCTATCTATTTAGTCTGTCTCAATTGCTTCTGTCTCTTTATGTAATCTCAGACTGACACGATGTTCAGTGGGGGATCTGTGGGGGCCATGACATCTGTTGCAGGGCTCCCTGTTCTTCTAGTCTAATCTATTCTATTCTATTTACAATAGTAATGTTTGTAGTCTAAAATGTATATTTCCAATTGACACACCAAAGCTGAAGATGTACATAACTATCTTAAGATAAATGTTTTTGTGAAACATATTATGTGCCTAAGACTTTTGCACAGTACCGTATCTACAGAAATGAATCCAAAATCGGACATTCAAAAGAAAAAGGAGCGGAGAAACAGAGTTTTTTTTACAGAAGAAAAGTGAGCCTTACCTGTCAACACTTGGGTGAATATTTTTTTATATGTATGTAAACATGGTCCAGAATTAACACTTGGCATACGCCAAATGCAAGAAACAAATTTGCTTATTCACCAGGTGGTAGGTAACATTATTAGCAACTGCATCATTACACGCTTGGCTTTTCATTAAACAGTGAACAACAATCAGATACTTTGCTTAATAAAGTGACGTTCACAGTTTAAATCAAACTGTCAACATCTGCCGTTACTCACGCATCTACTGTATAAACATATTTTACTTCAGTGCACAGTTTATCAGATGTTTATCTATGATGACTAAATAATAAACTTAATGAGAATACATGTGAAATTTGCCGCACATTAATTCACCAACAAAATTTATGAGGAACAAAATCACCTATTACTCAGATGGCATTGTCTATTTAAAGAGACAGTACCGATTTAGCATGTGTTATGAGAATCAATGTAAATCATTGTAAATAGAACAATTTATGCATGTAAATAATAGACATGCAACAAATATATATGCAAAATAATAAATGCATTTTCCATGTATTGATGGAATATAATGAATTTGACCATTTTTCAAAAATAAATAAATAAATAAATATGATGGAAAACTGACAAAATATAATTTGTCAAATTAATATTTTCACATTGTACCTAGAAGGGTTACGAAGAAGTTTAGAAGTTCCCTTCATAATTAACAGCATGAGCTGGGAAATTATTTCTTTAAATTTAAGTTAAATGGATATACCAAAATATGCTGTAGTGGACAGTCGTTAAGGAGGACACGGGAGGCAGGTTGCTCTACTCACAGGTAAAGCTTTTTAATGACCACACTGATCTCAGCTTCCCAATATGATCTCTTTAGTGTCACAATAATAAAACAGCTTCACAGTAATAACTCTGGGGACCCAGGCTCTCTCTCCCGTCTGCTGGTGGTGTGGCTCTTTTATGCCGCTCTCCCCGTGCTCACTGAAATTAGAGACAGGTGTTAGACATAATTTAGCTCAGGTGTAAGCGCCCTTACCACTTTCTCCCTCTCCGGAGAGATGCTTGACCACGCCCCCGCTGCCACATATACCTATATACCAAAATTATAATCGAATCGAGAGCTTGTGAATCAGAATCAAATTGAATCTGGAAATAATCCAGATAACTAACTAAAATAATCTGTACAGTCACATTCTTGAGAATGAGAGCTTTCATTTGCTATATGACTTGTCTATTTAAGTGCCATGTGAAAAAAATATTCAGACACATATTTTTACATCATCACCTCTAGTTGGTGCTTATTTGCGATGCAAAAGATTTTAGGCTTTATTTTGTTATTTTATGTAACATAAATGCAAAAGTCTAAGCTTTCAAATTATACCAAATACTGTATGAGTGACTAATGTTTCCGGGGACTTTTACAATGTAAGCGCAAACTTATCGTATGAGTTTGGCTCCGCCCTCCACTGGCAGGTCCATAAAGTTTAAGGGGCTAGAAGTGTTTACATTTACGTACTACGATTGTTTTATATAATTATAAGAATCGCATTTCTGACTTTAAACCTTTCTAAAAATGTACCCTATTCACTTACATTGTAAGTGTCTCAATGTAACCTCGATTCTTTATATATATATTTTATTTATTTTTTAAATATATAAAGGGCGAGTTGACATTATTTGTTTTGTGGTAATCAGCATTATGCCATAAATGCTGCCGACTGAGCTTAACTTGTATTGAATCCGGAATATTCCTTTAAGGTACAATATTGCCATTTCCTGGACTGGCCAATGTGAGCATTTTAACCCTATAATGCCGTGTGTATTAAATATGATACACAACGTTTGACTGTTTCATTCTCTGTTCAAGCTGACGAGCCGAACAACCTATGGTATGTACGTTTCATATGTTTATGGCACATCTAGTGGTTATTTGTGAAAAATTGGTTTCAATGTTTATATCGATCTATTTAAAACGGCGGCATACTTACGTGAAAGGTGACTCTTATGTTGGGATAAATAACATCTTATTTTAATAAAGTAAAAGTGACAGTAATGATTGTATTGTTACTGATATTTTGAAATGAGTATTTGCTGAATATAAGCAACTTGTGCTTGGTTCAAGTTTTGTATATTATATTATTGAAAAAAACCCTTTGAAATCCATGTATTACATATGATACAACATGCTTTTGAGGAATATCTCTCAATCACCATTACATTACATTCATGCACACCACAAAAACAATCAGAGCTTTAAAATTCTGACATATACTTTTTATAAGATATATTTAGTTTTCTTTTTTTTTTACTATATATTTAGTTTTTTTAAGTGTGAACTAATATTTCTGTGTATTTTCATATATGCAGCCTGCTCTATCAGCGACCACAAGGAGGTTACCCCATGTGACTCTACCCTCCCTAGCAACTGGGCCAATTTGGTTGCTTAGGAGACCTGACTGGAGTCACTCAGCAACATTCTCTTATTTTTAATCTTTTAATGTGTTTACTTTTACAATTTTGTGAAGTAAAGTCAAGCCCTGTGAAGTAACAGCACTTCTAAACTGCACTTAAAAATAACAGAAAGTGAGGAAAATCTAAGCATTGTCAAAAAACTTTCCAAAAACAGTTCCAGCCAAAATCGGCCTTCACATCGAATCTAATGTTTGCACCATCAATCACACTGACCTGTGAATGTCTGAGAATGTTCCTCAGGAACAGTACCAGGGTCTACCATTGATACCTGCAGCACAGAATCCATTACATCCATTATGATGCTGACACCAGTAACACAACTTCATACATTCTCAGTTTACTCTGGGAATGAATGTTAACCAAAACACAAGTACACATTCTGCATCCTAACGTCTTTTGGGCATTTTACAAGTTTTCACAAACAGTGTCTTTGTGTTGACAGAGATTAAATTCAGAGGACTAAAAGAGGTTTTTAGGACCACACACTGTCCACACACTAATAAACTGACTTCAGTTATTTTACTGATTATGAAGCTGATTATAATTACTCTAGACTAACTCTAACCCAAACCAACTAACTAAAAGAAAACATTCTGCATTTTTAGTATAGCCTATATATATTTTATTTATGAATCATTTCCAATTAAGGATATCCCTGAATGGGGGCCTGGGTAGCTCAGCAAGTATTGACGCTGACTACCACCTCTGGAGTCACAAGTTCAAATCCAGGGCGTGCTGAGTGACTCCAGCCAGGTCTCCTAAGCAACCAAATTGGCCTGGTTGCTAGGGAGGGTAGAGTCACATGGGGTAACCTCCTCATGGTCATGAGTTGTGCGTGGATGCTGCGGAGAATACCGTGAAGCCTCCACACGCACTACGTTTCCACGGTAACGCGCTCAACAAGCCACGTGTTAAGATGCTCGGATTGACAGTCTCAGATGCGGAGGCAACTGAGATTCGTCCTCCGCCGCCCAGATTGAGGCGAGTCACTACGCCACCACGAGGACTGAGAGCACATTGGGAATTGGGCATTCCAAATCCAGGAGAAAATAAAAAATGTATATCCCTGAATGTCTCCGCCTGATCTCATGAAAATTACATGACTGTGGGGACATTTTTGCCAACTGATAATATGCGGTTCATCACACGTATCGTGGCAGTTCTGAGGTGAAATGTCCAATGTGTGGCGCTAAAAGCGAGTTAAATGTTCTCCCGAACAGATCAGGTTTTTAAAGGTGCAATATGTAACAATTTTTATGTAATATTCGCCCTTTTTTTTGCCAATGTGTGAACGGCTTGTAACGCAACTTAAAAAATGAGTCCTTCCCGAACTTCCTAGGTTGCCTATTAAAGCCTGTAGACTGATTTTCATGCAAAGGGAGCGGGTCGCTTTTGCCGGGAAAATCCAAAGGATGTGATTTTTCAACAGCGAAAACAAACTACAACACTAGGTAATGTTATCTTAGAGATGGAATCCGGCTCCCAGCACAACACCGACTCCTGCACAAACTCCTGTATGTTACATCATTGTTTTGGCCGATGCTCGCTCGCGTCCCTATGGAGTGTGTGCACGAGCACGAGCAACAGGCAGCTGGCTGCAGTTCACTTAACGGCCACAGATGTCATTAATAACAAGGGTTTCTGAATCTTACATACTGCACCGTTAAGTTTAATGCTCAAATGGGTTTAAAACAACAAAACCGACCCTACCCTAAACCTTGAACCTAAACCTAACTGATAGTGTCCGAAAAAGCAAACGTAAGATGAAAAACAAACCACGTCATTTTGTGGTGCTTCTATGACACTTTGGGCTCACATGTGGACTCGCGACTCTATCAGTTGAGCTACCGCACAATTTGATCACACTTGGTGATGTTATGCAAATGTTATGCAAAGGTTAAAATGAGTCATGTGCTATAGTAAAAGTGTTTAGATGTCATATGATAGTATTGTGTAAGGAACAATGTGAAAAGTAAGATAATCTGCCGTTTAACTCGTGATTTGTGTAAAAGTGAATAAAGATTGTTGTTGTTATAGCGCCTCTAGTGTTCATTTCACCAGGAAACTGCTGCGGTACGAACAACGAGCCACGTAAAAATAATTTTGCTGAAATGTAGGTATAGTAACGTGATTCTAGTAAGTTGGAATGTCCCACTGACTTCTATTGTTATCAGACAAATTAAATAATATGTACAGTTCTATACTCTTGCCAACAAATGACTGATTTGGATCTATTTTTATTCTCAAGGGATTTTAGGAGAAACATCTGAGACAAAGTTGAATGAAACAACTGAGAAATGACTGAAGTTCAGCCATGCGACTCTATGTGGCGCACACTGATAGGTTCTTTGACTTGTTATCTGTTAGCCAATCGGCTCACTCACATGTGACATGTTAAACCAATCAGCTAGCATAGCTTAAGATGATTGGTTCTATGACTTGTTATCGGGTCATAGCAGTGTAGCAGATCTAGTCCGTTAAATCTCAAACAATCAGAGAAATGTTTTGAAAGTGTCACAGTGTAACTTTTCCGGTAAGGGGCAATATTTGTCCTCTGTAGTTTATCAGGGGCATTTTGTACCTTCATGAGGGCATATTTTATTCTAACAAATGTTAAATATAATGACATCATTGTTTTATGTCAAATACTTCAGTTTAATTAATTCATTACTGGTGTTTACACTTTTAAGAGAAATCAGTCTATCAATGGCTTACTTATAGTTACATTAAACTGGAGAAAGCATTTCAATGTTGCAATTTACACATTTTACATTTAAACCTCTTAAACTCTGGTGCATGTTTATGTTGCCGCCTGCAATTGTTCACGCTCAAATTTAAAAGCTCTCCATTCACACATACTGTGGACTAATTGCCAAAAATTAGTCCCATACATTAAGCATATAATTCTGGTTCTGTTCACCCCGTCTCCCTCCAAAAAGTCTTATTTTATTCTACTAGGTGGCAGAAAGCACTAGAAAAAATCATTTCTCTATCACATTCACATCACAATATGCAGATCTGAAATGCAGGTGGCGCTCTAATGTATTTTAGCCCTCACAGACGTGCTCGTCCATAGACATTCAGTCTATTTTTCAGTTCAAGCACCACCCTCATTGTTTCATTGAATATCTCGGCTTCTGAGTGGACTAAAAGCTCAATCTAGGTGTCATTAGAAAGCTGAGATCCTTCATAAATAATCGGTAACATTTCAGATGAATTGTTTTGCATGCTTTTCATGCTGGATGGCATATTTTGTTCTGGACATCTAAGATATAACATTGGATTATTCAGCCAAACAAACAATTGCTCATTTTTTAAAAGCAGATATAAAGTTTTACAGCAGCATTTAATGGTGCATTTGTATCTGATGTCTTACAAATATCATGTTTCATTTTGAAAATCTTTTAAACTGTGGTATTGGTGTAACAAAACAATCTGTTCAGTCGCATTCCCAAGAATGAGAGCTTTCATTTGATACACAACTTGTCTATTTAAGTGCGATTTTTAAGACTTTTATATTCATATTTCTACCACATGACCACTAGGTGGCACTGATTTGTGATGCTGATGTTTACAGTCCTTATTTTGTTATTTTATGTAACATTAATGCAGAAGTGATGTTATCTCTGAAAAGCTCAGATTCTAAACTTTCAAACGATACCTCATATGCCTGTCTTATGTATTCGGAGACTTAAACATTTTAAGTGTAAACGTTTTTCAACATAGCGCCCCCTTTTGGACCTGCCAGTGGATGCGCAGAGTTGAAGAGGTTTTTAAAGAACCCAAAAACAAAGAACCTACAGTATAATGAACATCAAGAACTTTATTAACCTCCAAAAAAGTCAGCTCAAGAACCTTGTATAGCAGAAAATGGTTCTTGTTAAGAAGCGAGTTCTTTATTATTCAACATGGGTCGGAGAAGATATGATTCAATTATAGATTTATTTACATTGTATGTGTGGGTTTACCGAAGCTCAGGGATTGAACAGAATATATACAGTAAATGTTTTGAATCCAAGTGAAAGTTTTCTGGAGTTATACGCTCTGCATTGAAAGCAGTATGTTATATCAAGAGATATCAGTTGTGCTATGTTCAAATCTGTCCTAGAGGAATTATAATACCATATATACTCTGGGGTACAAAAGTCTGCGACCATAGTGATAATGCTTTTATTTTGCACTCCTTTTTTACTTTAAAAGATTATCATCAGCAAAGCAATGAAAAAGTTGAATTGAAAAATTGCGCTCAAGCTGGCATGAACACCACCAACCTTAGGATCATGTTATCCAGCATGATTTGAGAATGTTGCTAAAAGCATTTTGTGTATACAAAGAGTTAACATGATAAATCCAACAAGCTTTCCAGTACCTACAGATAGTTATCCGTTGGCAATCTCATTCATAATGGGTGCGTCTCATCTCACTCCCTAGTTCCCTATGTCGTGAACATGAATTAGGGCACTGGCAAGGGTGTTGATCCACTGAACATTGAGACAATCATGATGAGGTCATGCATTTAAACACAGCTGGTATTAATCAGCAAAATCGCTATCTTAAAGACACATTTTTGTTCTAGGTATTATTAAATAAGTCGGTATTAAAATGCACAGTTATTATGAAGGATAAATTACACAAGTAATAAAAGTACAATGGAGTGTATATTTAATCTTCTTCTAACAACTCTAATATTTAAAATATTGTTTCCGTTTCATGCACATTAAAGCTGATGTAATTCCTTCGACACTAGTGCCACTGAACAGAACAGCAAAAATAAACAATGTCTTCAAAACAGCTTTCCGAATATGTCCCTCGTCTGCCATTGTACAAACAGCCGGATAGTCCCGCCCCCAACTCACGCCATTGGTTCGGTAATGTTGTTGGGGTAGGCCTAAGCGGGTCACTCAAAACAAACAGAGAAATTTTCATAGCGCCGCAGAGACACAGTCTCGAGAAAATTAACCTATGAAAGGCGTACTTATAGTTGTCTCTGCACATTAGGCTAGGATAGAAGAAAATATTTTAAAACTGAAAAAGTTACTTCAGCTTTAACCTTGTGCGACCCCACGTCCACATGTGTGGATGTTGTATTTTGGTTTCCCTATACGCAATGCATAACTTAAATTAATTTAAACCAGCAGATCTCAGTTCAGGAGCCTCTGTGCTGTCAGTAAAGCATTACATTTTCGACATACAGAGTCATGTGACAAAACAACATAACGCCGATCACAGCGGAGTTTGTCTTTGGGAGAAACGCCAACAAAACTACATCTGGTCAGAAACCTAATTACGTTTTCACATTGAAACCTGTTTGAATCAAAAGATTAGAGTCTCTATTTTCATCCGATATGACATTTTAAACATTTGAACGATTTATTGCGAAATGCCACATTGATAAACACAATGTACACTGTAGTGGACAATAGCACAAGGTTTTCATTAGAAATCCTATATTTACTGTGTATTTTCACATTGAGAAAAAAAAAAAAGTTGCTTTCAGAGGCTTTATATGGAGTTAGGATGAAAATAAGGTGCATTTCAAACTGTTCTGAGACCAGTGCAGACAGACAGCACACTGGAGGTTAAGTAATGCACTAAATAGGGTGCAAGGGAGCATCCTATATCTCTCTATGCAGTTAAGTGCATTCACTCCTAAAAATCTGATCAAAAGTTCAGTTTCAGGCTGCAGATGATGTTTGGATCACTCAACATGTTTGACAGACATGTGACAATGATAATCAGTACATAGATTCAGAATTTATAATGTATCATTTTATTTTAACATGATTGACAGTGATTGGATGATGCTGGACATTACTTTGAATCAGAATTAATTATGATCATTTCTGATGTAATGTCTGTAACATGAATAATCAACACTCCTGGAAACATCATAAACTATTTGATGAAAAAAATCTGACTTTCTATGGCTTGATATCATTTAAAATTTCACAACTTAGTCTTGTTGTCCACATATGAGGACATACATGTTTAAGAAAACTATTTGCTTTCGAAAAAAAATTTTTTGCATGTTTATTAGGTGCTACTAGTTACAAATGAAAATGGGGAATGGAAAATGCACACAGCAGTCACGCTCAAGTCTCAGGAGGATAAATGTAGCATAAAGTAGACGGTTACCCTCAGATATTATCACAACTATAGGGTCAATGTCTTCTCGTTCCATTCAAGGTGTGTTGTTTGTTTACAGAAATGTAACCAATCAGAGTTAATTCTTAAAACTGCTAGATGTGCAAAGATTCTTGACTTGATGATATAAAGATTTTCTCTGCTCAGGGGGAACCTTTGCTCCCGGCCGTAAAATAAACGTTCTTCTCTTGGGAAAAGACAAGAAGGACTTCTCTTGAGTTTTTCTTTATTAGGATTATTTCCTGACATGCATCAGAGAGGGAAATACATAAAGTCCCTTTATACCAGAAAAATTAATTTCCATCCCTTCTTTTTTTAATAAAGCACAAATCTGTGTTCCAGTGAGACACTTACAATGAAAGGCCAATTTTTGGAGGGTTTAAAGGCAGAAATGTGAAGCACTTACATTCACCCTTCTGTTAAAATTGTGTAGTATTTGACCTGTAAAGTTTTTGCGGGATTACAGGGTTGACACCTGGACCCCCCAGTAAATGATTTTATTTTCCAGTGTGCACTATTCTCAAAAATCAGGTAACGTTTTTCGTGAATGAAAATAAATACACAATAAAATACACTTTCAGCTGTGTCAGAGTGATGAGTCCTACACTGATCAATTGCCTGATCCAAAGCTGGTGTTTAGAGTGTATTTCTCTGAGAATGTCATATCTGTTTACTCTCTACCTGCTTCTGTTTTACCTACAGGGTTGGGACGTGGGATTCAACATGCCTAAACAGAAACCAATAACAGGGCCGCAGCGTCCATCACAACCCTCTCCAGGGGTATCAGGGTAAAATAACGCCTGTTTGATGTCTAAAGATCTCTCTTTATCTTGGCAGACGGGCTTCACAGAACCTCTATATGTCAGAGGTGATTCCCCTAGAGCCGTGTGTTCACTACTGTAAACTGTTGAGATGAGCCAGGCATAAAAAATAAAATAAATGTTTTTGCAGCTGCTGGCAAACCTGTTGCGATCCAGACACAGGGCTGTAAATTTTCTCTATTCGCTCAACAGAAGCTCTGGCTTTCTCACTAGAAACCCTCTCCATTGTGTTAGAATAATAACACTGGTGTTCTGAGATTACAAGAGTTACAGCTTTAACCAGCATGCCGTTAACATGCTGGTCTAGGTGGGTTTATGCTGGTTAGTTCTGGTTTGGTGCTGGTGATAAAGCTGGTCATCCTGTATGCTTTATCTGGTGATGCTGGTTAACAAATAAAGTCTTGCTGATCTTGTTAATGTGGTTTTTATGCTTAATTACAAAGTTATAATTCAGTTATAATTACAGATGGGAATTTTTGAGTAATTTTGTAGTCAAGTACTCTAACCCACAAAAATAAATAAATAAATAAATAAATAAAGAGTAATCGATTGCTCCTAAATTAAATATGTACTGTAAGTTAAAAATAACAAGTATGACATACTTGAAATTTATATTTAGTTTTATTCACAGAAGTTACCAAGAACTTTGTGGCAAAATTAGCTAACTTGAACTGTTTTTTTTTTTTTTGTTTGTTTGTTTGTTTTTTTCCCAATTTGGAATGCCCAATTCCCAATGCGCTATAAGTCCTCGTGGTGGCGTAGTGACTCGCCTCAATCCGGGTGGCGGAGGACGAATCTCAGTTGCCTCCGCGTCTGAGACCGTCAATCCGTGCATCTTATCACGTGACTTGTGGAGCGCGTTACCGCGGAGATGTAGCACGTGTGGAGGCTTCACGCTATTCTCCATGGCATCCACGCACAACTCACCACGCACCCCACCAAGAGCGAGAACCACATTATAGCGACCACAAGGAGGTTACCCCATGTGACTCTACCTGCCCTAGCAACCAGGCCAATTTGGTTGCTTGGGAGACCTGGCTGGAGTCACTCAGCACGACCTGGATTCAAACTTGCAACTCCAGGTGTGATAGTCAGCGTCAATACTCGCTGAGATACCCAGGTCCCTTAGTTCTAATTATTAAAGTTATATCATAAAAATGCTGACGTTTCCTAAACGTTCAGTTATATATTTTCTTTCAAATTATATCACATATTCTTAAAAACATAAAACATATTCTAATAAAAAATCATTTTTTTTAATAAACTGTCGTATTGTGAAGAGAGGCTGATGAGAATGTGTTAGAATGTGTCCCCCCAGTTTTCAGATCGTTCCTACGCCCCTGAATCCGGTTATGGTTTATTAATATTAATAAATCTTTCCCTGCCATTCCAAGTAAGTGTAGCTGCAGTCCGGAGATCTCCAAATGGGGGTGTACTCTCTAAAAGAGGGCGTGGTTACTCCAAAAGGGGGTTGGGTCAACTCCAAAAGGGGGCGTTACTTCCATACACAGGGGCTCCCTATATCTTTGCTGGCAGTTTGGAGCTCCCGCCCCTTTTTGGAGCTCTGCCTGCAGCTATATTTACATTAATTCGTTTGGCAGATGCTTTTATCCAAAGCAACTTACAAATGAAGAAGAATACCTCATCTTAAGGAGACATCAGTATGAAAAGTGCTGCATTACAAGTTTCACTAGCATCAGAAAAATAGTATCCAGACTCTATACAGAGATAGAGTGCAACAAGAATATCATATATATATAAAGTTTTCTATTTTTTTTTATTATGAGACTATGGTCAAGTGCTTATGGAAAAACTGTGTCAAAAAAGAGAGTCTTCTGCACAGATGGTGCTGGGAAGGTCGTTCCACCAATGAGCTATATCCTTCTCTGCCATCCTGGCTACAATTTGGACCAACAGATTTGTTGTCAGGGAAAACATAATGTTGCAACATATTGTCTGTTACCGCTTGTCGTTTGACGTTAGAATACGTCATAGTTTCCCCCTCAGCTGGGGTGGGGCGAGAAGGGTGGCACGGGGTGGCAGCTGCCACCCTAAAAATGAGCTTTGCCACCCCATTCTCCACCACAACTCAGACACCGCTTGCGTCCTGGAGACAGTGTGCAATGGATTAACCTGTCTGTGTTGCACATGGTCCATAACAACGTTCCACCCATGTCTGGTAGGACACAGCGTTCCGCATTGCCGCCCCCCCGCCTCCCCACACACACCTTACTGTATGCCACCCTGGCAAAAACATCCTGGACTCGCCCCTGCCACTCAACCTGAGAGACTCCTGGGGTTTTGCCCCGGTTAGCCCGTGCATTAATTAGGCCTTGTGATTTGTGAAAATCTAACGTGCATTTTCAGTAACTGGCTTGTATATGCATGACTGCCGAGAGTAGGTCATACAAAGCAACATTCCAGCAACTTTGGCTAACGTTACTTTAAGGTTTGGAACAAATGTTGTAAATAAAACGTTAATGGAACATCCCTATAACTAGGGTTATGTATGGTAAATATGACATAAATAGAAACACTGCAAAGCACTCATGCCACACTGAAGCTGTGGTGCGTGCATGAATTATGCATGGTGTCAAATGAAATAGCAACACACTTGACGATTCTAGATGCTCTTAACAGTTTTTAAGGTTTCAAGTGCTCAGAACATCACAGAAAGAGAAGAGAGTAGAGAATGTGGTAAAATTGTATCCTAACTTCTATAATACATCTTTAACAAAGTTTATAAAATCATTAATGGTTAACAGATTAAATGTACACACAAATCATTAGAAATGTCATGAAACTTTGATTCATATGTTCACATACTCTTAGGGAAAAAAAAATAATAATAAAATGTACAGTGATGGTACAAGATGCACTTTGATAAACACAATGATTACCATAGTCATCATGTACTACTTCAATGAATACTATGGTACCTTCATGGTACAGACATCTCCATAACCCATGGTATTACCATGGTAACATATTCAAGAACATAGTAATACAATGGTACTTTGCAAAAGTTTGAATGCACATGAGATGATGAGCATTATACAGTGTTAGCAGATGTGTGAATGCAGGTTCAAAATCATCTGTGCACGCTCAATAGAGCTTTATCTAGTTAACAGTGTATTGAATCATTAAGTGTGTGTCGATGACTGATCCATTACAGCACACTTCTCTTCTCCTTTTGTGTTCCACAGATGAAAGTGGGTCATATGGGTTTAGAACAACATGAGGATAAGTAAATGTCAGAATTTTCGTTTTTGGGTGAACTGTGCCTTTAAGAGTGTGTTTATTTATCATTGACAAACACTAACGTGTCTCTCAGAAATGAACATGCTCAGTGTGTATTTATCTTGAATTAGATATTCACGAAAGAATATTGTACAGTGCTTAGATTCATACAAGAAATATTTAAAAATGTAATACAGATCTCAGCCACACGGGGGCGGTATTGTCTCAGTCAAGTTCATTTGAAGAGTTGAGTTTGTCTGGTCGCTGCTTTTCACTTTCTGTAGTTCATTTATTTATTTATTTATTTGTTTATTTATGACATCTAAAAGTACGTACCTGTTTGATAACATTATATAGTGGAAATTATATATATATATATATATATATATATATATATATATATATATATATATATATATATATATATATAGCATTTTATGCATTTTAAATACAATAAAATAATATTTTCTCACTTTTTTCATAGTTACAGCTTGATTGGAAATTAAATAAATAAATAAAAAAATGTGTTTACAAGTGGCATGAACCTCGATTGTTCACTGACACTAAATTAAAAAATAAATAAATTAAAAAAAAAACTTAATTGGGGCAAAATTGCTCGTTGTGGTTGAAATGACAGTCTTAACACAAAATTGAAATTATTTGTTTATTTGACTCTGTTTTATCAAAGTTATAAATATGCAAATTTATATAATGGACTTTTTTATAGTTTCAAATTGTAAGTAAGAGTCATGATACTCCATGGCATGTATTATCAGTGTTGTCCTGACTACATGGCAATATGATATTTAAGCACTTTACTGTGTTTAATTAAATAGTCTCAAGACAACATGTTATTTTCTGACATTACTGTACATTTGCATTATATGATGAGGAGTCAGTATATCTGTCACAAGAACTATTAACACAGTATGGCCAGAAGATGTCTCTGTAATCCTCTAAATAACTGGAGAAGTCTCGCAATAAACCAGCTTTCCTAGAATTAATTAACATGCTTTTTACTTTTTTATTATTTAAATAAACTCGTCAAACTTTAAACATTACTGTAGTTCATAGCAAGCCTGCAATTACTTTAAGGGAATCTTTAAAAAATTCAGATATGTTCATTAATAAAGAACCAACACCAATAAAACCAGCAACCCTGATTATTATTATTATTATTATTATTATTATTATTATTATTATTATTAACGTATATTAGGTCAAAACTATTCGTTTTAGCTAATATAGGGTATAGGCTACTTATAAAAACTATCGAGAGAGAATGTTGATAAAATAATAAAATCAGTTCTTCCAATAAAATAAAAAAAAGTCGGTCGTTTTCAACGATAAAATTCCATTTTTAATTAATCGGAACCACACACACTGATGTTTTATTACATGTGAAGTGTTCCACGAGAGAAACAGAGAGTTTATTGTTTAGCTTTCAACTTTATCTGATATTAAAATATGTGTTCATACAAGTCAGAGCGTGCTTATATTTGTTCATATTGACACTGTTTTACATGTTGGCTTCAGTTGCATTCATCAAAAACAAATGTAGTGTATCTATAAATGTACATTTGCTAAATATAATATAATCAAGACATTTATTTATTTATTTGCACGATAGGATTGCGTACAACAAATTGATTTAAAGTCATGAGAACCTTTATACAAATAAGCTATACAAAAATAGAAATAATAATAATAATAATAATAATAACTGAGTTTAAGTTCTGTCAGGTTGAAGTGACTTTATTGCACTAAAACACTGAGTGAAGATGAGCAGCTATTCCTGCCATGATGCTAATTATGATTTATATTACAGTCCAGATGAGCTAGAATAAGGTTAGAATGATAAAGTGCACGTGAAATACAGATGAACAGTAAAATAAAAATATAAAATTGAAAAGTAGATATGTTTATTAACATATTGCACAGTATAAGGCTATTAGGCTTGGGCAATATAATAAAATAAAATGTCAATAAATTAATGTATAAACTAAGTCTAATTATCAGTAATTCATCTTTTGTGTTGTTTCAGTATAAATGAAAAATACATGATTCGAGACCCGTATTATTATAATGGTAAAAAAAAAGGTGTAAAGTCATTATTTCAAACAGCGCGCGCACATTTTTGCTTTCTTGTCGTTTTGATGAAGGTCTAAATAATGTTGAATCCATTTAAATTCCACCATGGTCATAATTCACTCGTCCATTCTCACAGCTCCATAAAACATGAATGCTGCACTTAAATAGATGATCTGTGTCTCTGCGCTTACAATTCACATAGAATATAAGCACAGAAAATCAGACATAATGCCTGAACATTGAGGATTGCACGTATAAAAATGTGCATTAGGAGTCATGCATTCTAAATATAACTTATTACAATAGCAATGTTATTCATTTATATTTTTTTGCATCACGCATTAGACTACTTATTAATAAAAATACCACAAAAACACTGTGATGTAAAGTGTGGCCATTCGTTGCATGTTAGACAAATAAGGGTCGTTATTAAGAAAGGTGAAATGTCTGTAATGTAATGCGTGTCGCCTCAACAGTGTGTTAGATATGATCAGCATCAATGACACTAATGAACTGGAGAGTATTAGATCATATACACTGTTGCCGACATAATACATCTGCATATTAAAGATACACTCTGGGAATTTTTTTTATTTTATTTTTTTATATATTGTAGCCTAATAAAAATGGACTTACCAAAACCAATGGGATACACATACTATGCATTTTACTATGCAGTTAGGCGTTACGTTTTTCGGGTTATTTTAATAACAGCCCAGTAAGAGATTAAATACTACAGGTCTCGTGATGATGATAATAACAGGTGTTATAAATAGCAACTGACCGAACCTGGTTTCACTCTGATGTAAATGCATGCTCATTTACACCTTTAATGAAGTTATACGTTATAATAACCTGCAGGAGTTACATAAAAAAGACGACGCTTAGCCTACAAATATCTTGCGCATTTTGCCGCATAAAATCGCGATAAATCGCGTTTTCGCGCACTTGCTGTACAAGCTGTTAAATAGTTGTTCTAAGCGAAATTGAAGTTCTATAATAACTTATCATTGAATAGACGAAGCCAACAAATAATTTCCGTATTTTGTCGTATGTAAGAAGCTATAAAAAATCCAAGTTTTATATAGCCTAGTTGTTCTAAATGAAACTAAAAAATAAATTAAAAAAAATAAATAAATAAATAAAGGACCGCTAAAAAATATCGTGCGGTGTTCTCCGCTTCACTATCATTAAACGACAATGAAATGGTCATACAGCACAGTTGTGTGGAGGTTAAAGTACTTACTCTGTCAGCGGTAATGGCTCATAAAGTAAACGTGTCTATTTTGTCAAATCTTGAAACAATGATTTCTACAGTGCGACGCGTCATTAAAGCGCTTGATGGAGTGCGGCTTTTGTCCCAGAGACGCGCATGCAAATGTGACGCTGCGCATCCTCCAATCACAGAGCGGCGTCACTTAGCGTCTTCCAATGGGTGATACGCGTTCGCAGGTGGCGGCGCGTTTATCAGCTCATCCCGCTGCGCGCACATCACAGCGACAGTCCATTCACCGCGCATCGGCGAGTCACATGCGGGCTATCGAAGCGCTCACAGCGGGCGTGAGATCTCCCTACGGCCGGCGGCTGGATTCAGGACGCTTGTGAATCTCCCGGACACTTTTGTACTTATAAAACTTTTCAAGTTTCAACATTGCTCTGATTTCGTTCCCTTGGATAAGTTGTCAAGTTGTGGACACTAAACTTTGCGTAAGGTGCACTCTTCTCCTTTGCATGCATATTTTGTTATTTCTTTCATCGCGGTTTATCCTGTGCTTCATGCGCACCAATGTTAGCTGTCGGGCAGATGGATCCTAACAGGCAGAGTGCTTTCGTCCTGGGCAGTACTCCACTGGCTGCACTGCACAACATGGCCGAGATGAAGACCTCTTTATTCCCGTACACCCTGCAGAATCACGCGGGGTTCAAGGCTCCTTCTCTGACCAATCTGAACTCCCAGATCCCGTTGGGGACGCCACATGGAATAAGCGATATATTGGGGAGACCCATCACCGCAGCTGGACAGTTTCTCACGGGCTTTCCCAGGATCAACGGGTTGGCCACATCGGCCGGGATGTACTTTAACCCCGTGTCCCGATATCCCAAACCCTTGACGGAGTTGCCCGGGAGGGCGCCCATTTTTTGGCCGGGAGTGATGCAGGGTTCGCCGTGGAGAGACCCGCGTGTGCCCTGTCCGGGTGAGTTTTGGTGGTCTAAATGATTTCTAGAAGCAGCTTAGTCAGTATGTTGAATCTGATGCTTTAAAAAAAGGCTCTGCAACTTTGGGAAAGTGAACAAGTTTTGTCTGCCAATGTTGTTTGCTCAATTACACTTTAATATGCTGTTTGTCGGATTATGTGGCATATGCCAACAGTCGAAAAATAATACAGCTGTAATGTCTCTTTTTGTGTTGTTGAGTTTATTTGGCTGACCGTCTCTTATTTTCTTCAGCTCAAGTAAACATGATGCTGGACAAAGATGGCAAGAAGAAACATTCCAGACCAACTTTTTCAGGACAGCAGATTTTCGCCCTGGAAAAAACGTTCGAACAGACCAAATATCTGGCGGGTCCGGAGAGAGCTCGACTGGCATATTCCCTGGGAATGACTGAAAGTCAAGTCAAGGTAAATAATACTTTAAACTGTTTATATTAATCCATGTAATTTAGGACCTTTTTAAAAATGTACACCGTAAATGTGAGACAATTACACATCCATAAGGATGACGCATCCATCAAATTTAATTGTGTGATTTTTAACGTAATTAAATTAATACAATTTTAAATATTAAAGTTTTTTTTTTTTTCGTAAGGATTACTACATTCAAATTCGTTTCGAAATTGAAATACGAAAATATAAAAATGTACTGAAACATTTTTTTTTTTTTTTTTTTTACTTTGGAATAAAAAATAAATAAATTAAAAATAATAATAATAATAATAATAAAAAAGAATGGGGCACTTATTTATTTATTTTGCTGACAGTATTAATTTAATTAATGGCATTGCACACAGTTAGGCCGCACATTAAAGCAACTGTCCAGTCAACATGAAGTTATTTCATATTTTACCGCTTCTCGCTTACATTTCAGTTTCAGTTCATTTTGGTCTGTTAAATTAAAGTTCAGTTCATTGAAGACAGGATAATTAAGCATGTCCCCCCTCTCTTCAGGTGTGGTTTCAGAACAGAAGAACCAAATGGCGGAAGAGACACGCGGCTGAAATGGCCACAGCCAAAAAGAAACACGATTCAGAGACGGAGAAGATGAAGGAGAGTTCGGAAAACGAGGATGATGATGATGATGAATACAACAAACCTCTGGACCCGAACTCCGACGACGAGAAAATCTCAAGACTGTTAAAAAAGCACAAGGCGAGTAACCTGTCCCTCATCAGCCCCTGTAGCAACAGCTCGGACACTTTGTGTTGATACTGAGCACTCTTCATCATCATCATCATCATCATCATCATCATCAGCCTCAGGATCTTCTGGAGAAATGAGGCAGAATTAACCAGGGTATAAACACACTGATCACACGGAGAGACTCTGAATGCAACTGTACAGTTAGAAGTGTATGTGAGATGTATATATTTTTTTTTATTGAGTAAATTATGTTATTAAAGCATCACGGAGACGTGCCAACTCCCCCTCATCTTCATCATCATCATCATCATCATCACAGGTCAACTGAAGATGATTTTTGGTTCAGTCGCAGAAGCATAGCGACGCCTAACAGTTTGACAGTTTTAATTTGGGAAACAGGTACACATGTGTATAAAGTCGGTGTTGTAAATGATGTGAATAGAATTTGTTTTAACAATGTCCCTTTTGGCCGCTTATACTTTCAATGGAAGGACTTTATGTTTTACCTCACAACACGAAAAATAAACAAATATGGATGAGAAATATCAGACGAAGAGAATATTAATGCTTCCGTGCTGAAGGAAGAAAAAAACAAAAAAACTTTGTATTAAAAATAAATTATTTAACAAGCCAATGTTTTAAATATGTCTTGGTCCTTTCATGAGTCATGTGTTTATTTATTGCTGTTTAAAACGAAGTATTTCTAATTTTATTAAAAAAAAAAATGTTTAAGTTGAATTTATTTGCAATGCGCTTTTAGGCCGCGTAAAAGTTTGAATGTTTAATCTGCGCATTATTATTAACAATTACAACACACTAATGATACTAATAATTCATTATAATTGCTAGTATTTTTTTTAAGTTAATATACAGTAAATATAGCATACATACACTCTCGTTTAATCGAAAGATGTGAAGACATTTCGCCTTCAAAAGCGGAATATCACAATATCGGTACATTTTGTAGAAGGGATTTTATTTCCAAGAAAATGAACTTTATGAATGTCTAATGACCTCTGTCTATTATTTTAGGCCTTTATTGATTTGATTTCAACTTATATTTCTCCATCTAAACAAGCTATTTAAACACGGAGTTGTTTGGCGGCTTTACGATGTCAAACTCTAAAAACTGAATTTTTATTGTTATTTATTTTGCCCTGCATGTATTTTTCCTCACATGCAAACTCACAAATAAAACCGCAGTTTTATATTCCGACAGGCCATAAACATGCGGTCTGTCGGGGTTATACAGATTCATGTTTAATAAATGTTTTCTGATACATTTATTGGAACTGTCATGAGATTTTCTCCTGAGACATTTTAAGCAGGACTTCCTGGAGCTGGCCATAACAAATTATAATTATTTTATAATAACATTTCATCAATAAGGTAACAATATAAATACATTTTAAGAACAATATCATTATAAATAATAATGACTGTAATAATAATAAAAAAAAAAACATCTTAACCTAGGCATCATCACCTATAATGATGTAAAATATCTAAACGCCAAAGCTTGTTTGACTGTGTCTCATGGGGTTACAGGTCTTGCCATCCATGAGGTCTCATCTCTATCTGCTTAAGGAAGAGTGAATTTTATCACCTGACCTTTTATCTAACCAAATCACTGTCAAGGTGACACAAAATCGTTCCCGCTGATGGTGATTTAGAAAAAATCAAGGATCAATTGAATGGATTCTCTATAGTGTAATGAATGAAATCAATAGTAGGAAACATTTAAACAGCACTGAAGCTCAAGGAATTCATCAGAAATGGTAACATCTTACTTTACAGTGTTCATGTTACAGTGCAATTACATAAGTGATGCTAAAAACATGTACTCATCATGTGCTTACAGTTACTACTATAGTAATCCATCATATTAATGGGTAACCTGTGTAAAATGGACACTGTAAATTGAAGATATTCTTCCTGGCCCTTAATTTTAGAGTATTTTTCCCGTTAAAGTTTGCCTGCACATAGTTAGGATAAACTCAAACTCTACATTTGACTGTGTGTTCAACAGTTGGCACCATGGCACAAAAACAATCAAATAAAACACAAAGAAAGAAAAAGAATACGGCTATTTTCAGATACCCAAGCCTATCTAAATTACCACATTCAGAAGCATAACATTATTACACAGAAATAAGTTAGAGTAAGAAAAGTGGCAAGACTTCTATAGGAAACTATCTTATATAATTGCACGGCTTATGGCACTGCTTAAAGGGGGAAAAAACGATATATATTATATATATAAATCATACTGGCTGAAATGGCATCTGTTAAAAAATGATAATGTGGTTTTATCTGGTTGTTCATAACTATTCAAACATTTCAGCTGACTTACACTCAAGAAGCCTTTTGTATCCACATGTCAGCATCATTTTGGTATGAATTATCTCTTTAAAAAGTACAGTATATAAAATGAGAGGCTGCACGAGGCATGGCAGGGTGTAACGACACAAGTCGGCAACAAATCAAATAAAAACAAACCAAAAGAAAAAGAAAATCATACAAATGTTTCGAAGAAAACTAGAATCTATTCTAACAGAGGAAGTCTAGAAAACAGCACTAAACTCAACACACCTCTATGTCATAGTCCAATGTACAAATAATCCTAATAATAGAGATATACAGCAACATTGTTTGCATTGCACTTTTTAAAACATCTTACATATATGGAAGAAGTTGTCATATGTAGAGAGGTGTATCTAAAACTTAAAAGTATGCTTTTTAAAATCTGTAGAGTGTTTTTCATGTCTGTTAGAGTTTTGGAAACAAGGCAAAGACGTGTGAGAATGTCTCACGGCGTTTCGAGGGAATGCAGCGATGCAGAACACGTGTGAGTGTGTTCTGTGAATGTCCATGAATTCAACCCTTAAAGCGTTCATGATGAGTCAATCTGTCGTTTCTATGGATGTGACAGCATGCACTGCGACAAATGCGACCGGTCAGTCCTGCTGAAGTCTCTACAGGCTCTTCTGTGTGTTTGTGTATCTGTGTATGTTGTGTGTGTGTTCGTTTGTCCATTCAACCGTTTCTCACAGGGGCGCTTTTCATGAAATCTTCTCCAGCCTTTGGCAACATCTCCCTGGTCAATCAACACACAAAGTTCATGAGAACTCAGAACTTTTGGAAGCCTTTTATGCAATATTAATTATGATAAGGAGAGCAGAATAATAGAAAAAGTAGATATTTACCAGATCACTGCACGACACAACAGTTGTGCTTATGTGCATGAGGTTTACCAGCCCCTGTGATTAACCGAAAGAACAGGTAGACCGGCTGCGAACAAAATACAGACAAACAATAGCAAATATTTTAACACCAAATACTTCAACAGCTTAAACTGAGACCTGATTAAGAATGATTTAACCTCGTGTGACCCCACGTCCACATGTGTGGACGTTGTATTTGGGCTTTGCTATATGCAACACATATTTTAAATTATTTTAAACTGACTGAATACTGTTCACAAGTCTCTAGACTGTCATTTAAGGGTTAAACTTCTGGCGCACCGAGTCACGCGACACAACAACATGATGTTGATTTCCTTGAAGCACTTCTACATGTGCAGCGCCAACAAAAGTGCCTCTGGTAAGAAATCTCGTTAAGGTTTTTCATTGAAACCTGTTTGGTTGTAAAGAGTAGAGTCTCTAGTTTCATTTGATACACCGCTTTAAGAAATCCGTTCATTTATCGCTCGTCAGCGCCCTGATAAACATGATGTCCACATACGTGTACACTGGCACCACATTTCCTCAAAAGTAGAAAAAACATGTTAGTTATTTTGAATAACTTTAACACATCTGTGGGACATTTATCTTCATTTTAATATACATTTTGTTGTTTAATTTTGTTATCTTTGTTATTATTCAGAATTTTGTAATGCAAAATTTTATTTTAACATGGTTGACAGTGATTGGATGATGCTGGACATTACTTTGAATCTGAATTAATTATGCTAATTTCTGATGTAATGTCTGTAACATGAATAATCAACACTCCTGCAAACATAAACAATTTGATGAAAAAAATCTGACTTTCTATAGCTTGATATTATTTAAAACGTCACAACTTAGTTTCACTGTCCACATATGAGGACATACATTTTTAGGAAAACTATTTGCTCTAGAATTTTTTTATTTTATTTTATTTTTTGCATGTTTATTAGGTGCTACTAGTTACAAATCAAAAAGGGAAGTGGAAAATGCACACAGCAGTCACACTCGGGTCTCAGGAGGTTAAACCATTGGTTCTCAACAATGGGGGCTCAAGATGACTTAAAGAGGCCCTATTATGCTTTTTGGGATTTTACCTTTCCTTAAGTGTGTAATAGAGCTGTTTGTGCATGTAAAAGGTCTACAAAGTTACAAAGCACAAAGTCCACCCCAAAGGGAGTTATTCTCTCCCACAGAACACACTGCTCCTGAACCGCTGGAAACACCTGGTTTGCAGTCCAGCCATTGCTGTGACATAGCCACATCACTATGTAACACATCTGCATAATGCCTGCCTAAGGGCTACTTCCTATGGCAAGGCTGGTTAGGTTCCCTACACACGCTCTAAGTGGTTGACCAATCAGAGCAGACTGGGCTTTTCTGAAAGGGGGGCTTTAAAGAGACAGGAGCGTTTCAGACAGAGGGTGAAAAGAGAGCTACAGCAATGTACAGTATGAGAAAAATGTGTTTTTTGAACATGTAAGCATGTAAACCTATTCTACTAGACCCCCAAAATAAAATTATGAACCTGTAAATGAGCATAAATAGCAATGCTGAAAATGCCTAAAAATCAAGATGTAAGCCTACAACATAAATGTCATCGTATTTCTCACTCTGATGAGAGTAAACGCAAGTGAACACGAGACGAAGGTGGAAACATCACCTGCATTTGTATAATTCCAGATTGAAAGACTGTAAAAATATCTTTTATGGGTCTTAACTCCTGAAGAGAAAGTTCAGCGTCACATTTCAGTCGTAGTGCACATGCATCAACTGTATACTGTAAGCGTGCACAGTCAAATGGAGTGGACTGAGCGTTCGATTGTATGCATACATCATGCATTCGCGTCAAAACCGAAGTATACTTTGCGATTAAGTATAACACTATTCTTCAGCATTTTTCACTGAACGTTCTGAGTGCAGTCCACAGTATACAAAGTGAAAATGTGCACTTGTTGCAAATAAAGTCTTTTTTTCTACCTGATCTGACCCTTAAATGTCGGGTTGATTCAGTGGTATTAAATAATATTTCTGACTTTGAGTTAATTTTGATATTACCATATGAAACACATTTTTAGGTTGCCTGAATTATTATTATTTTTAACAGTACAGGATGGCAAAGTAAGGCTACAGGCTGGATTTGTGTTTGCATTGATTGATTGTAGGCTGAAATACATAAGGCTAATTTCATGAAATTGTGAACATTTTTCCTGCAATGTTACCTGCTTTAAAAATAAAGAATATTTTCTAAACGTGTGGTGGTGTGAGAGATTCATAACATGACATGTCTAAAAACATAATAAAGATGTATTAATGTTATATACTCTGTTTAGTTGAAAAAGAATATTTTGGTTTCATAACTTTTGACCACCAAGATGTATTGAGCAGTTATGAGTAATAGGAAATTCATTAAAATTACTAGTAATTCTCACATTAGATGATAATATCAATTGTATATTATGTTATATTTAGATTAAAGTTCACAGAAATGTTGATAAAAAAGATGTCTTCACATGTATCACACTGGGTTTGCTGTAGTTAATGTATATTTTGAAATGTCAAAGAATATCTACATTTTATTATTTCCAAAATAAAATAAAATGGCAAATTAATTAATAACTTTTATATTTGTTAGTTAGCATGCCAAAGATATCAATCTTTTTACATGGATGAACAGTTAAGAACCTATTAATGACTTACAATATAGTTTTAGATGAAAACCATTGTGTTATAAATGATTTATAAGCTTGATATCCACCCGGTCAAAATTGACCCGCAAATGCAAAAGATGTCTGCAGATTCTGAGCACAGCAGGAGTTAATTCGACTAGCCTATTAAACAAAACCATTTAAGGTCGCAATTAGAATGACTTTATACAATAATGTTGGCAACATTACATTTGAACAAATACATTTATACTAAATATTTTATTTTAACTTTA
>NC_059364.1:1295000-1305000 GCF_019703515.2 Myxocyprinus asiaticus | reverse complement strand
ATTGTAACTGTAGTGAAATACACTTACTAATATTTTGTATTTTAAACATGTAATCCCACTACATGTATTCCATATGCTGCATAGCATTTAACTGGTTTTCAGCATCTCTTGCCATAAACGGCACTTTTTTATGACGCTGTGTCAAATTAAATGTAGCTTTAAACTTTAAAAATGTGTCTCGAGACCCCTGCATTCGGTCAGGGGGGTATGATTAATTGCATTCATTTTGAATACAGTATATTATTTTTTATATACAGTAATTAATCACACTGAATGACAGCCTTAGTTTTAACATGTTGTGTGTGCGGTAACAGTAGATCAGTGGTCAAACTCTCGTTTAATCATGATATTGTCACCTTTATGAGCAGATCTTTGGCTGAGGCCGACATCAGGATTCGGTCACACCAGGCGGGACATCGAGTGTTCATGTACTGCTCCCCCTGACTGCTGTCTTCACTGTACGGATAACTGAGAAATCAAAGACAATATTCATCAGCATCACACCAGAAATGCTGCAGGTTTTCACTAACCAGTGATGTCACTATATAAATACTCTATTCACAGGTGTATTTGCCACTGATGATCAGTTTATTACACAACCAATAGTGTTACTGAGATGACATGAGCTGAATTCAGCTGGTCATGTGATCTCAATGTGAAGGCCCTTGTGAGGTCAAATAAAACAGCTTTTATTAACGACTAATTAATTGTTGATCAAAAACAACAAAAATAGAAACATTAATTCTAATCACACATAGCACGGGTGCCGTAGAGAAGCCACGTGACTCCTCTCTCGTTACTGTGCGCTCAACTAAAACACTTCTGTGAGATGCTCGCTGAACTGCCCCTGTTTCTTAAAGAGACAGTACTGATTTAGCATTTGTAAACTCAATGTAAATACTTGTAAATAGTAGAAATTATGCATGCATACAATAAACATTTAACAACATTTGTATATAATTGTGTAAATATGAAAATGAACAATCATCTATTATAAATATTTGAACTTCAATAAACACTGTAAATACTGAACAATTTAACAAATTGACTTTCTACACACTTTAATGTTAAATGTGGAATTCTTTTTGTATTCGTTTAGGTTCCAGTGTTGTAAATATATTTTGTGTTCAAAATGTGTAGCAAATTTCATATATTATTTGATAGAATATATGAAATGTGTTTACAAGTCTACAATTTAATTATAAATTAACATAATCCAGGGCGCGCTGAGTGACTCCAGCCAGGTCTCCTAAGCAATCAAATTGGCCCGGTTGCTAGGGAGGGTAGAGTCACATGGGGTAACCTCCTCGTGGTCACTATAATGTGAGTGGTACATGTGAGTGGTGGTGGCGTAGTGGACTAAAGCACTGAACTGGTAAGCGGAAGGTTGCTGGTTCGATCCCCACAGCCACCACCATTGTGTCCTTGAGTAAGGCACTTAACTCCAAGTTGCTCCAGGGGGATTGTCCCTGTAAGTCGCTTTGGATAAAAGCGTCTGCCAAATGCATAAATGTAAATAATGTGGTTCTCGCTCTTGGTGGGTGGATGCCGCGGAGAATAGCGTGAAGCCTCCACACGCGCTACGTCTCCACTGTAACGTGCTCAAGCCACGTGATAAGATGCATGGATTGATGGTCTCAGACGCAGAGGCAACTGAGATTCGTCCTCCGCCACCACGAGGACTTAGAGCACATTGGGAATTGTGCATTCCAAATTATATATATAAATGTTCACACATAATATATAACGAGAGAAGTCATATTTATATATATGTGAATATAGCTGAATGGCCAGGTACGTTTTGCTCTATATCTTTTTCAGTTTCCGTTACATGTCATGTCAAAAGTTGTTATTAAACTACAGATATGATCTCGTCAGTGGCCATCATTTTAAACAGATTTACTGCACAACAAGGTGCCAATCAAATGTTCAGAGCGTTCATTTTTCAAATCGAGTAAAGAATTCAATTCGGTCTTGCGGTTCAGTTTCAGAAGAGCAGATTTTCAGTCTTATAATTGGTCATTTGGGGGATTGTCTGGATGAGTACGGGGTTTACAGACTCAAGTCTATTCCTCGAGTGCACACACGCTCAGTTGTGCTCTCCACACGCGTCTGACGGCCTCAGAAGGGAGCAGATGGTCAATGCAGTGACACAATATGTGTCAGATAACTCAGATAACAGCATTAGGATGTTAATGATGGAGTTTATACATAGTGTGAAATCAGTCCCATTAGAACGGTGATGCCGAGTTTATGTGAAATGATTGTGTTTTTAATGCACCAGAATTTCAGAATCGTTTTTTTGGCCGAGAGAGGAAAAAAGGCCAACAATTTGAACACAAACTGTTACTTTCAAATCCGGTAACAGAAACACTCACATGGAGGAAAAAGCATTATTTATGTTGCACATTAAAGCCCACATCCCCAGAAGTGAAGTGATCGCACTCTTGGTCTTAATGAAAAGCACTTTCCAGTACTCCGATAATATGTGTTATTTATTTGTTTATTTATTTTTCTTCCCAATTTGGAATCCCAATTCCCAGTGCGCTCTATGTCCTCATGGAGGCGTAGTGACTCGCCTCAATCCGGGTGGCGGAGGACGAATCTCAGTTGCCTTCGCGTCTGAGACCGTCAATCTGCGCATCTTATCACGTGGATGGTTGAGCGCGTTACCACGGAGATGTAGCACGTGTGGAGGCTTCACACCATCCACCGCAGCATCCAAGCTCAACTCACCACACGCCCCACCGAGAGCGAGAACCGCATTATAGCGACCACTAGGAGGTTACCCCATGTCACTCTACCCTCCCTAGCAACCGGGCCAATTTGGTTGCTTAGGAGACCTGGCTGGAGTCACTCAGCACACCCTGGATTCGAACTCACGACTCGAGGTGTGATAGTCAGCGTCAATACTCGCTGAGATACCCAGGCCACCGATAATATGTGTTATTGCATGTCACAGGTGTTACTGTACTCGTTGTTACTTGTTCATTATATTCAGTCATACAATATTTTGTGAATCGCAAAGGATGCATTTAATAAGTAAATATACCGTCTTCATGTGCAGCGTGCATCAGTGAATGAGTGCTGCTCTGTTGCTGAAACACTTATAGCAACACGTGCACACTCGGCTTGTGAAGCGCTATTGTTTTTAGCTCAGCACAAAGTTCTTACTAGAATGTTCCGCCAAAATTAAAGCCAGAGGGTTTTAAAGTTGAGACATAATGGCTGAAATGTTATAATTGTATGACACATTTATTATCATTATTATATTAGTTATTATTATTTGTATAATTAAAATACAATAACATGAGTAATATGATGAGAATGAAAAGAGATCCACTAAAGAATCCATTCCAGGTCCACATACAGAATTGGAGTGTATGCAAGTCATATTTTCAGACTAAATCAAGAGCATCACACCACGAGTACATGAATCATGTCTGGAGAACTGAATTAACCACAAAACACAGTGCACGTGCAGTGTTCGGCTGCTAGGACACACACAGACACTCACTTTGGTCAATTGAGCATGAAAGCAGCTTATCACATGGCCACCGAGATGGACGATCGGCTCATTTAAGAGAATCAGCTAATCAAACAGATCTCCACAGCTGCTTCTGGAGAGGACTGAGCATTGCCATGACGAGGGGAAACTCGAAAGGGTCAAGGGTCTAAGAGAGGTGGTTAGCAGGGGTTAAAGAGGGGAGGGGGACCAGTTATCCCACATCCGGCTAACACACAGACCCCCGACTGAGTGGCCAAACACGAGCCGGCAAGGGGTCTTTGCAGAACGCCTGAGTGCAATTAGCATCAATGGCACTTTAAGCATGTGGAAATGAAGGGCAGTTTTGGTATGCTAAAGAGCGGCTAAAGAGATAACAGTAAGGATGAAAGACACGAGGAAGAATGAGTGAGTGAATGATAGCAGAGGATAGAGCAGGATATAAAGGGATAGAGATGCAGAGTGTGGGAATTAGCTCTTCAAAGTGACCGAGTCTTCAAGCTGGACCACACAAACAGTACAGGAAGTTTTCCATGTGCTTCTTCAGCTGGATTAGGCAGATCTGTTACTGCTAAAAGACTGAGCAGAGCTCTGAAACTGATCCCTGATCATTGAGAAGAACAAACGGTAGCCCACAGGAGGAAGATTGAAATATGGCCTCATACCACCACAATAACATGAGATGTAAAGAGCAAATCATTTACATATTTTCAAGTTTAAATCATAAAGAACTGAACAACTGAATGAGAAACTAACATTCACTCATGTTTTAAAACCTTATGATCTGCTTTAGTGTCGACTGTCTACATTTCCTGATAAACATACCAGCTTAAAACAAGTAGACAAATGCCCAAAACACCCGTCAAAACTAGTTGATGTGGCACTTTTCAGTATTGAATGAAATGTATGGTACGAAGAGGGTCATTTCATGTCAAATCAACCAAATTTCAGACACTTTGGAATATAACTACTGTCTCTATTATTAAACTGTTCATAAACGGACATCTGACCCTCTTCCTACGTGAACACACCACACACACACGCACACACACATCTCACTCACACACACTCACACACTGTGACATGTAGATTACAGCTCTAATACGACAGTAAACAGCGGCGCGTAGCTTCAGGGTGCTGTGATTAATGCTGCCGATTAGCCGTGTACAAACTTATCTGTCAGCAGGTGCCAGTGGGTGTGTGTGAACCGGACACCAGTCGACACTATCACACTCCTATTGCCCACGACAAGACTAATTACACTAATTAATGGGGCCACACTGATAAACTCAACAATTGCCCACCTGTGTGTCTCTTACAGTGAGTGACTGACTGAATGAGACGGTCGTGGAAACTCTCACGCTAACTTAACCATTTAAAAAACACTGGAACACAATACAGTAACAGAGATAAAAATTAAAAAGCTTGTATTAATCATTCATTCTTTCTTATCCAGAGTCCGACATGACAAAATCAATGACCAGCTGATCAGAATCTTTTAATTGTTTTTATAGTGTTTTACACTATAGATTCAAAAAGAGTTAGCTTCAAACTACCAGAAGAATCATCCGTTTGTGAATCAGACTACACTGGTCACGCTGTACGTTTCAGACTGTAGATTCAAAAGAACCGGTTCAAAAGAGTCATCCGTTTGTGAATCAGACTACACTGGTCACGCTGTACGTTTCAGAGTGTAGATTCAAAAGAACCGGTTCAAAAGAGTCATCCGTTTGTGAATCAGACTACACTGGTCACGCTGTACGTTTCAGACTGTAGATTCAAAAGAACCGGTTCAAAAGAGTCATCCGATTGTGAATCAGACTACACTGGTCACGCTGTATGTTTCAGAGTGTAGATTCAAAAGAACCGGTTCAAAAGAGTCACCCATTTGTGAATCAGACTACACTGGTCACGCTGTACGTTTCAGACTGTAGATTCAAAAGAACCGGTTCAAAAGAGTCATCCGATTGTGAATCAGACTACACTGGTCACGCTGTACGTTTCAGACTGTAGATTCAAAAGAACCGGTTCAAAAGAGTCATCCGATTGTGAATCAGACTACACTGGTCACGCTGTATGTTTCAGACTGTAGATTCAAAAGAACCGGTTCAAAAGAGTCACCCGATTGTGAATCAGACTACACTGGTCACGCTGTGCATTTCAGACTGTAGATTCAAAAGAACCGGTTCAAAAGAGTCATCCATTTGTGAATCAGACTACACTGGTCACGCTGTACGTTTCAGACTGTAGATTCAAAAGAACCGGTTCAAAAGAGTCATCCGATTGTGAATCAGTCTACACTGGTCACGCTGTGCGTTTCAGTCTGTAGATTCAAAAGAACCGGTTCAAAAGAGTCACCCGATTGTGAATCAGACTACACTGGTCACGCTGTGCGTTTCAGACTGTAGATTCAAAAGAACCGGTTCAAAAGAGTCATCCGTTTGTGAATCAGACTACACTGGTCACTACACTGGTCACGCTGTACGTTTCAGACTGTAGATTCAAAAGAACCGGTTCAAAAGAGTCACCCGATTGTGAATCAGACTACACTGGTCACGCTGTGCGTTTCAGACTGTAGATTCAAAAGAACCGGTTCAAAAGAGTCACCCGATTGTGAATCAGACTACACTGGTCACGCTGTGCGTTTCAGACTGTAGATTCAAAAGAACCGGTTCAAAAGAGTCATCCGTTTGTGAATCAGACTACACTGGTCACGCTGTACGTTTCAGACTGTAGATTCAAAAGAACCGGTTCAAAAGAGTCATCCGTTTGTGAATCAGACTACACTGGTCACGCTGTATGTTTCAGACTGTAGATTCAAAAGAACCGGTTCAAAAGAGTCACCCGATTGTGAATCAGACTACACTGGTCACGCTGTGCGTTTCAGACTGTAGATTCAAAAGAACCGGTTCAAAAGAGTCATCCATTTGTGAATCAGACTACACTGGTCATGCTGTACGTTTCAGACTGTAGATTCAAAAGAACCGGTTCAAATGAGTCATTTGTTCGGGAATCGGACAACGAAAGTCATGAAAATCAATTTATTCTGAACAAAAACTGCTTCATGGTTCCTAATCTTTGCTGTTATGCTTCAAAAAGGACAAAAAAATGTTGTATCAAGAAAATCTCAAAAACAGTTCATATGACTCTCGTATTATTCAAAGCGACATGAGGGTGAGTGAAAAATGAAATAATTTTCATATTTGAGTGAACTATCGCTTTAAGGAGAATTTTTACAAAAGGAAACCATTCTTCAACTCTGTTCTCATGAACGTGGACTCACTGCTCGCTCACACTGAGTTTAATGTTTGACGAAGCGCTGATATTATTCACCCTCTCTGCTGTTAATGTGACTGCTCGTTCAGACTGCAACCAGTTTTTCCGCTTTTATCTTGTGCGATTCCGTCAAGTGACCCTTCCCTAGCGCCACGGCAGCTGAGCCCCTGTCCCACATCACCTATTGCACCCGTCGGGCCGTTATCTTGTTCTACACAATGACAAATAAGTGACAAGCCAAACACTGGTTCATTGAGACGGGCTGTTTAATGACGGTCATATAAACTGCAAACAGAAAGAGGCTAAAAGCAAACCCTGATAAGACATGTGCTATTAATGAGCTGAGGTCAGAGGTCATGTGATGTATTACAGCACAGAGGAAGTCATAGAACCGTTGGACTGAACAGAACCGGAGCTGTCAATCAAAGGTAGAGTTACAGTTTGTGTGCCATTATCAGTGAACACACTTTCATTCACAAATACTCACACACTTTTGTTGTGCAACAGGAAGAAGTTTAAGATTGTATTTATTTATTTTAGATAGTAAAGAGGGGACAGGAAATGACCCAGGAGAGGGCAAGAGGTTCGAACGGACAAGATTTAATAGCATTTAAGCATAAAAGTATCACTTAAGTGTTAAGGAGTGTTTTTTATTTGTAAACAATAGTGACTCTCTTATCTAACAACAGCTGCACTGCTTCATTATACAGACACGAAAATATTCACATGAACACATCAGAAACACAAAAGATCTTCAGTTCACACACACACACACACACACACACTCACAGACACACACACACCGACAGACAGACAGACACACAAACACACTCACCCACACACACAACACACACGCAGACACACACACACACACTCACACACTCTCACACACACACCGACAGACAGACAGACAGACACACAAACACACTCACACAAACACACACCAACAGACAGACAGACACACACACACACAGACAGACACACACACCGACAGACAGACACACAAACACTCACCCACACACACACACACACACACACACACACACACCAACAGACAGACACACACACACACACACACACACACACACCAACAGACAGACACACACACACTCACACACATACACACCAACAGACAGACACACAAACACACTCACACACACTCATACACACACACAACACAAACTCACACACAACACACACACACACATACACACACACTCAAACATACACACACACACTCTCACTCTCACACACATACACAAACACACACACAACACAAACACACTCTCACACACAGAGACACACAAACAAACACACACACACACACACACACACACTCTCACACACAAACACCAACAGACAGACAGACACACACACACACCAACAGACAGACAGACACACACACTCACACACACACACACCGACAGACAGACACACAAACACACTCACACACGCACAGACACACACACACACACACACACACACACACACACCGACAGACAGACAGACACACACTCACACACACACACCGACAGACAGAAAGACACACACTCATACACACACACAACACACACACACACTCAAACATACACACACACACACTCTCACTCTCACACACATACACAAACACACACAACACAAACACACTCTCACACACAGAGACACACAAACAAACACACACACTCTCACACACAGACACAAACACACACACAGACACACACACTCAAACACACAGACACACGCACACAGACACACACTCACAAACACACACACACACTAACACACACACACACTTACACACACTCACACACAAGGAGTGACATCATACAGGAATGTGTGTGTGTGTTTCCTCTCACTGATATTATCACTGACAGTCTGTAACGCTAATGAAGTCAGTCTCTGTGTGGTCATACATTTTTACATTGAATGGAAAACTAACAACAACAACAACAAAAATCTTCACATATTATTACAGGGATATCTGGGGAATGAAATAAAAGCCGTTTGTAAAGAGTAAACATTGAAGAATTACATCTCTAGATTCATCTGGGCGCAGTAACAACACAGTATCAGAAATTACCATGGAACTACCATGTTTTTGGAAATAGTAACATGGTAATACCATGTTTATTAGACATTGTATCATAATTTATTTATTGTTCATTTTACATTTTGTATTTATTTTTTTACATGGTACCATTACATGTAAAACCATGTTTTTGAAAATAGGAAATTGGACATGTGCAATACTATAACATATGAAAATGGTAATTATTCAGTAACATGGTATAAATCAAATTACTATATGATCTGATATATTGATCATTCAAATGACATGTACTACCATGGTACATGTCCCAAAAAACATGTTACTACCATTTTTTTCTTGAACCACCACCATGCCATTTTGTTAGGGCATGGATTTTTAGGACATGTAGTGTACCATGGTAGTACTACGGTATTCTTTGAAGTACCTTGAGTACAATGTAAATAGCAATATGGTTGATTCCAATATGGTGAGGATTTATTACTCTTGTATCACCATCCCTGTACCATGTTACCAAATGAGCAAAAAATTCTATAAGTAGGTTTAGCTTTTCACCTCACGTATGGCACAATATGAGTTACTGACGGAGTGAAGTGCAGTTCCATCAGTTGAGGCTCTAGTTCTTATATCTTGTCAGTGTGGAGTGTACTGCAGTGATGTGTATCCTCTAAACTCTCCCTGATGCTTCATTAATGACAATCTGTTTTCTCTTCCTCATATCACAGCAAGCATCACTATTCCCAGTGTTTGGGAGACGAGCGCTGAAGCACCTCTGCTGTTCACTGAACACTCGCGGGTCTCCACATCAACACCAAACGGTGAAGAATAACTGTACATCACCTCCGACCCTTCACACTGACCTCACGACCCTCAGAGCAGAACAATCTCACCCGTCTAGACTCGACAAACACTCACACACTCACTCCGAGGCAGGGAATATTTCTCCTCTGGAGTCTGAGAAACCATGGAGCAGCATGTACAGGTCACTGCCGATCACTGCTCTTTCTCTTGTGCTCGTTCATAGTAACCCAGTTAGTGAAAATAAATAGCATCGTCTTCCTCCACTCTCTCATTGTCCTCAGAATTACCACCGGTCGAATCCTCGATTCAATTCCTGCATTGAAAGTCTTACAATAAAATCGTACAACAGCTGAGCTAATGCACTGCCTTTA
>NC_059364.1:1287500-1290000 GCF_019703515.2 Myxocyprinus asiaticus | reverse complement strand
CATGCGTGTTGAACATAAGAGCACGCTGTGCTGCGTGTCGCCCCCGCTGGCCGCTGTGAAAGGGCTAATTGTAAATTCATTTGTTTGAGGACGCTGGCGTGCAGAAATCCACTATGGCTTTAGAATATTAAGGCAGGAGAGAGAAGGGTCACACCGCCTCAAGAGAGACTTTGGTTGTGACTGACTGTAATTCAAGATGGATTTACAGATAAATGCAATAGTCTTGCATTCAGTAAAGTAGAACAGTTTTATCAGGACATGAAGAAGAAATATCAAAAGTGTTACAGATTTGTAATACTTTAAAGCTCGTTTGAAATGTGCGTGTATCTGCTACAGTCTCTATATTATGTGCTGTTTAGAGGTGGGCAAAACTGAATGATGATGGCACAATGACAGACAAGTGTGGAAAATATATATTCAAATAATGATGCTGAAGTCTCCATGAATATGTTAGACACAAGAGCACGTCTCACAGTTGTGGCGTCATTTCCAGCACACCAAACATTTTGCCCCTAATAAAGTGTTTTCTAAAGTTAAAGTTAGTGTACTTGATAACCAAGTGGGCAAAAGTGTTAAATTATGCAAAAAATAAGGTGTGAAAATAATGGGCCTCATTCATGAAACACGAGCAGAACTCATTTTTGTGTAAATCGTTCGTAAAGCAGTTCTGACGCAATTTTTCAGATTCACGAAATTTTTTGTATTTTCAAAACAATAGCTGGTACAAACGAAATTTACACCTGCTCCCGACCACGTGTAAATTGTGCGTAAAACATCTGAATGTGTTGTGTTCTTTCAGGTGAACTGACATGACGACATTTTCATAGAATTGAAATTAAATAAGTTATGAAAAAATGTACTAATAATTAAATGTGACGAGGAGGAGGGCGGGGCCGGGCCATGAGGCTAATCGGGCTAATCAGCTGGGAAGGGGATAAAGACGAGCAGGAGGTGCCAGTTCGAGAGAGAGAGAAAGACGCACACGACTGCGTTGTGTGTGTGTCCTTCTGTTTTATGTTGGTTTAAGTTTATGTTGTCCATTAAACTTTATGTTGACCGTTCAGCCGGTTCCCGCCTCCTCAGTGGTGCCGAAACCCGGGAGGGAGGAGGGATGAGCTGTCGCGGAGTCCTCATCTCTGCCATCCGCCAGGGGAGCAGCCGCGGCCGTCTGCCTGGAGACGGAGGGGTCGCTGCCGGCCGCCGAGAGCCGGAGAAACCGCTGCCATCTGCCGAAGAAGGGGGGGAGTGGTTCCGTCCGCCAGGGGCTGGAGGACTCTCTGCCGAGGCTGTTTGCCTGGGGACGGAGGGGTCGCTGCCGGCCGCCGAGAGCCGGAGGAACCGCTGCTATCTGCCGAAGAAGGGGGGGGAGTGGTTCCGTCCACCAGGGGCTGGAGGACTCTCTGCCGTGGCTGTCTGCCTGGGGACGGAGGGGTCGCTGCCGGTCGCCGAGAGCCAGAGGAACTGCTGCTATCTGCCGAAGAAGGGGGGGAGTGGTTCCGTCCGCCAGGGGCTGCTGCCGCGGCCGTCTGCCTGGGGACGGAGGGGTCACTGCCGACCGCTGAGAGCCGGAGGAACCGCTTCCGTCCGCTGATGAACGAGAGGAGTGGTTCCGTCCGCCAGGGGCTGGAGGACTCACGGCCGTCCGCCGGGGGACGGGAGTGTGATGAGGAGGAGGCTGCATTGTGTCTCTCTCTCTCTCTCTCTCTGAACTGGTGCCTCCAGCTTGTCTTTAGGAGCGGTTGAGAACCGGACGACAGCATGTCCAGGAACTGGCGAGCAAGTTTTTCCTCTCTCTCTCTGTCGCTCCGCCTCGCTCTTTCCCTCTCCCCCTTCCCTCCCCTTGTCACTCCCAGGGCTCCAGAAAGGCAGGGAAGACCTGCCAGCAGGCACGGCCGGAAGGGCAACGCCCCCCCCGTTTGATTCTCAAAAGAGCATCATATGACAGTAAAAACATGTACAGTAAGTCCTTTCTTTGAGACGCTATTGTACTTGCTAAATCAAAAGTTGATGATGTGAATGCACTTCATTTATAAAAACGATTTCATTACTGTTTTTCGTGACATAAATCTGCTGTGATGCATGAACATACCCTGTTGGACATTATTAGAAGACAAATTAAATCAACCAGTGAGAGTGTGATCACGTTTTAACGAGACTCCACAGTCCTAAAAGTGCCCAAAATTGAATAAACACCCATCTATGTTCACCCAGTTTGCACTACAGTTAAACTAAACCCATGTAGGAAGACACATCTGCAATCCACGGGTTAAGTGCTCCACCTATAGCGATTCTATATGAGGTTCTGGTTCTGTAGGTGCTCATACCTGGGAGGAAACGAGATCTCCAGCTCATGAAGACGCTCCTTAAAGACGGAGAGCTCCTTATCATACTCTAAAAGCTAAAGACACACAGAAAGAGAGAAATACATGTGTAACACTGTATACAATTAAATGACACATATGATGGAGAACAGGGGCTTCTTTGTTTTTATTCATTAACA
>NC_059364.1:1240000-1277500 GCF_019703515.2 Myxocyprinus asiaticus | reverse complement strand
TAACAGGTTTCTATGAGGATACAGATCTAAGAGCACTCTTGATAAGGGACAGATCGCACCGTTTGACATCCAGTGTGCATCTAATCATCTGAACCCAGAATTAAATTCACGTTCTCACACAGCTGCCCTCCATCAAAGTGTCTCGTTCAGTCAAACGGCTGTCACATTCATGTGATTATAAATCATCTCAAAAACACATCCAAATTAAATCAAGAACTCAAAATGAATGCCTTACCAGTGTTCCATTGTTTTCCCGGAAAACATCCTGGTTAATGTAGTTAAATAACTTTTTTTCCAGCTGTAAGACGACCTATAAGAGGACAGAGATATAGATGTGTGTAACTATAAATGTGTGGAAAATTAACAGCTTTATAAGTAAAGGATCAGAAATGTGTAAGCATTTATTACACGTCAATAAAGTTAATAAGGGGTTCGAACATGTTATAATGCTGCTATTAAAATAGCTCCTTTATTTCCAAGCGTATAAGATAAAGGGACCCAAAAAACCTTCATCACTGAACATAGTTCTTTGCTTTCCCACTTTTAAGAAGCTTTGACATCCGTTTCACAAAAATCTCCCTACAGAGATTGACGGAGAAATCCAAAGGAAATCCCAGCATGAGACAGTGAAGCTACTGGGTTCACCTTGCGGTCATTGTCTGATTCTCTGAAGATGACTTTGTCCACTTCATTGGTGTCGGCCGCTCTCACTGTCTGCATGGTGGCAGTCGAGCAGAGACTCTGAAGAGAACAGAGAAATCCATCACACATTCATCTCCAACACATTTATTAAAGAGTTTATCACCGGCAAAGTACTGTGTCCTAATTACTTTATATAAACACCTGGTACATCATCAGTAGAGTAGATTTATACACATTTTAAAAACATCTGCTCAACGTCTTTTTTAACATTCAACTGTGAACATACTGCAACATCTAAAAATGACATATGCCAGATGAAAACACACTTTAACGGGACAGTTCACCCAAAAATGTAAATTCAGTCATTGTTTACTCACCCCTGTGTTGTTATAACCCTATATGACTTTCTTTCTTTTTCTGAACACAAAGGGAGAAATTGTGAATAAATGTTGTGCTCAGTGATGTCATACAATGGCAGTTTATGGTGACCACCTCTTCAAGCTTCAAAAGAACACAAAAGTATAATTCAGAAGTCTAATAAATTATTCCATGAGATTCATGATTGTTATGAAAGCATACGATAAGATTTGGTGCGAAACAAACTGAAATCGAATGTGTTATTTAGTTTAAATATTCACTGACCGTTGATCTCCTGTGTGCGTTCATGAAAGAGCACGAGAGCAACAGTTCACGCAGCCTCCTCACAACATTGGGGCGTTCAAGCGAAAACTCATTTTGTTTATCTAAAAACAGCGATAGTGACAAGAGAACACAGCTGCACACAAAACAGAGAACAGAACATACTAAACATGTCTGAAGAGTTTGTAGTCCAAGAATTGATGCATTTCTATGCCCAGCCTTATTTTTTTGAACGGGGTCCTCAATCAAGGAGAGAGATGAAGTAGGCGGGAATGTCTGTCACCTCTTCTCCATTCTGAACCGGTGAGTATTTGTGACAGACCTGAAGAGAGTGAGACCTCTGCTAAAACATTTGGTAGGTGTGACATTCTTTGCCAAAATCAAGTAGTTTTTGACCGACTCATTAGATGCTTTAATATACTGTTATGAGAAAGTTTTTGGACCGGTACCAGTTCACAGCGGACGGAGTTACCCGCATGATGCCGAAAATAGAAAACAAGCAATCGATAGAATGTACCGTCACAGATTTCAGTTTGTTTCTCACCAAATCTTATCGTATGCTTTCATAACAATCATGAGTCTCATGAATAATTTATTAGACTTCTGAATTATACTTTTGTGTTCTTTTGAAGCTTGAAGAAGTGGTCACCATAAACTGCCATTGTATGACATCACTGAGCACAACATTTATTCACAATTTCTCCCTTTGTGTTCAGAAAAATAAAGAAAGTCATATAGTGTTTTTCCATTCCGGCTGGAATTTCTGTTTATGTTTTGGCCTGTGTGATCCCGCCCACTGCCCACTCACCAATAGTATTTCAACACCGCCGGGTTGCCAGATTTGAACAAGTTTGCCAGCAAACAACACTGCGTGCTGCAGCCATGGACGCCAGCAAACCAACTGGATCAGAGATAACAGATTCCACCCGACCTAAAAAGCCTCGCCATCCGTCTAAAAACCACCATGACCAGAGGCGTAGTAAAACAAGGATACATTTTGGAGATGCCTTTGGAAGATGGAGACAGCTTAAAGCCCAGAAATCCTCTAAAACGGATGCTGAGTTGGCTAATTTGCGTGTCAACATTCTGGCAACCCGCATGAGCTTCGAGTCCTCCAATATTTTGAATTTGGACGGCAAAAAATAAACATTTCTTTTTCCAAGAATTTCAGCTTTTAATGAGACTTTTATTTAATTTTTTTCCATATATGGACGGTTACACCACATGACAATTTTTACTTTAAGCCCCATAAAGAATATCAAAATAGAAAAGAAACTCAGGAATTGAAAACCTGTTCACCTGTATTCAAGTAAAAGTTTTTTTTATTTGTGAATCTGAAAAAAACAAAAGAACAATTGCGTCACGTCACTGACCCATATTCAATGAAGTGATCTGACATGTGCTACCAGGGTAATATCATAAAGTGATTAAACCAGACTCATTTCTACTAACATCTTTTTTGAGAAAGATCAGACAACAGTGGGGCATTTTGCATCACACATTTATACACCAAACTTTCATGCAAAGCACTTTAAAAACACTTGTGAAAAAAAAAAACTAAACAAAAAAACAAGATCCATCTCTCTTTATTTCTCAGTATGTATTGACCTTAAAGACTGTGTGCTCAGTTAAATTCCCTTTTGTCGACTCTTTGAACAATTAGTTAAACATTCGACCATCTGTGTTTGAGTTGAGTTGAATGAGGTAATCTGTGATGTGGCCGTTCCCAGCACACACAGCCGAGCCCGAGAACTCATTGAAATTCAAAGCACAGATTAGTTAATCAGGTCAAGCCAATAAAACCGTGAGGAAAAAACCCTTTGGAGAGAAATGTCACAAATCAGGCGGTCGGAGCCACAGAAGCCCGTCGGATCAGAACAAACAGAGGAAAGGCCCGCCCCCCCCCCCCCCCCAACTTAAGCTGCTTTCTAAAGAGCGAACAAATCGCTCCATCTTTCAGTCATTTGGACCCTCAGTGTGGCAGGACCCCTACATTAATGCGCTTTGTTCTCATTAAGCTGACTTTGTAAAGAATAGCCCCCCAAAAACACCTCAAAAAGGTTTAAGACGCTGATATCTGCCCTGTCAGAAGTCACACCAGCTCAAATCCACATTTCGTTCTTTAAACATGCGTACAGTGCTGTTCAAAAGTCATGGATTCAAAATCGAATTTTAACTTGGAAATAGAACGTTATAGGATTTTGAAAACAACAAAACGTTACGTCTTAAAATTTCACATTCTGCACTATTTCTAGGCGACTAATCAAATGTAAGTAAATTAGTGATCACGTGAACACGTTTGTACAGACGGTCACATTGAAGCGCACAAGATGCTCTTTGGAACGTTCTCAAATCATGCTGGAGAACATGATCATCAGCTTGTGCTCATGTCAGCACCAGTGGTTTCACGATTCATAGGTATTCTAATTGATTCATAATGATTCTGTTTTGCAATTTCAGATCAATACAATTAACGATTAAATTAATTATTTTTAAAAATGCCTTTACTTTGTAGGATTCTTTAAACATGCCGGTGGGTCCAAAAGGGGGGCGCTATATTGCGAAAAATATTACACTTAAAATGCCCAAGTGCCCATATACATAAGTCAGGCATATGAGGTATCATTTGAAAGATTAGAATCTGACCTTTTCATAGATAACCATCACTTCTGCATTTATGTGACATAAAATAACAAAATAAGGCCTCAAAATATTAGCGTTGAAAATTAGCGCCCCCTAGAGGTCATTGGGGTAGAAATATATATATAAAAATAAAAGTCCTTCTCATAGCACATACTGTATATGGACATGTCATATATCAAACGAAAGCTCTCATTCTCAGGAATGTGACTGTATAGTTTATTGTGTTGCATTAATACCGCAGTTTAAAAGATTTTCAAATGAATCACAAAGTGAAATATGACTTCTGTAAGTCATTAAATACAAATGTCTCATTTATGCTCCATTAACTGCTGCTGTGAGCCCCAAATAGTTAAAAACTTTATATGTGCTTTTACCTTAGGGAGTCTCTCTACAAAATGAGCCATTGTTTTCTTGTCTGTGAGCTTGCTTGTGTGAATAATCCAATGTTATATCTTAGATGTCCAGAACAAAATATGCCTTCCAACAGAAAACACATGCTAAATAAATCATCAGAAAATATGTTTTCAACTACTGATGATAAAATGTTTTATATCATTGCAAAGAGGAGGATCTCAGATTTCTAATGACACCTAGATTGAGCTTCTAGTCCACTAAGAGGCCGAGATATTCAATGAAATAATGAGGGTGGTGCTTGAACTGAAAATTAGACTGAATGTCTATGGACGAGCACATCTGTGAGAGCTAAAATGTGTTAGAGCGCCACCTACATTTCAGATCTGTATATTGTGATGAAATGTGATAGAGAAAATCTTTTTTCTAGTGCTTTCTGCCACCTAGTGGAATAAAATGAAACTTTTCAAAGTGAGGTAGAGTGAACAGAACCAGAGTTACATGTTTATAAAGTTAGGAAAAAATTAATAAAAAATATGTAAATATGTAAATATCATAATAATATATATATATATATATATATATATATATCTGTTTATCATAATATTGTAAACACATTCAATATTATTTATGAATAATTGGAGTGTTTTTTTATTATTTGGGGGGGTTCTCTGAAAAATGAGACCCATTTTTTGCAATTAGTCCACAGTATGTGTGAATGGTGAGCTTTTACATTTGAGTGTGAAAAATTGCAGGCGGCACAAAACTGCACCAGATTTTAAGAGGTTTATGTGTCCTAGAAAAGAAAGACAAACCACCTAGGATTTTTTATTGCAACCAACACTAACGATTCTTGATTCACAATTCTAGATCAATACGTATGAATCGGCAGGATTAGTAATCGATGCATCTGGAAAACTAGTGAATCGTTATACCCCTACTTTTGACTATTATCGACTGGCTAAAGAATGAAACATTTAGACTGATTTGTAAACCATTTCAACTAATTAATTGGATAAAACTGACTCAAAAGAAGGATTTACTCACAAATCGAACAAGAGTCATGACAATGTCTTGCAAGAAGCAATATCAAGGTGATACTAGGTGATACTATAGAGATTGTATTAATTTTCATGAGTTTTCCAGTCCTGGAAAACACAATTCCATGATATTTCCATGAATGTGGGAAGCCTGAACTTTTCATTCCAAGTTGTTATACCGATGATATAATTTGTTTAGAAAAAAATATATATAAAATTAGAAAAATGCAAAATATCAGACTTTTGAAGTACATTATAAATATACAACATTTTCAAGGACTTAATAGTTACAAAATTAATAAAAAGAAAGTTGCAAGAAAGAATCTCCATTTAGATCAAACCATGCAAAGAGAAAACAAGACAAACTGAAAGTGTGATCTTATTTAAATCAGACTCGTATGAGTTCAACCAAAAACTACTTCTGAAATTGAAAGTCACTCAAGCGGAAAACATGCCGTTTCAGACCACAACCGACTCATGTAGAGTTGAAATGGTAAAAGCATCCACTGGAAGAGTACAGAACAGAACTCTGTTCACATTCACATACATTTAAGAGTCTTCATCGAGTAACAGATACTGTACAGTCCGCTGCTTTCAAAATAATCACAACATAAACCAAAAACTATATGGACGGGTCTCGTATCATCATCTGTTTTGCAATAATGAGCTGACTGTAAATTATCCCACTTAGTACACGGCTACAAAATAAGACATGGACATGAAATATTAATTTTGCACTAATAAATACCAAAGACATTATAATCTTGATCGTTATATTTGCACATCAAAACTTCTGAATCCAATACTGTCAATACACTAATCATTGAAACACAGTGAGATGAGCAGATTGATTGATTGATTGATTGATTGATCACGTGTTCACTGATGAATGATCAAATGAAACGCCTCACTGTCACGATCAACTGATTGAATGCCGTTAATCAATCACACACACTCATTTTTCTCATTATGTGCTCTGATGATCTTTATTAAAACATCATTATTAATTAAACCCTGTGATGCTGATTACAGACCAGGTGCATTAATACACACACAAACACTCACACACAATCACTCACACAGACACACACACACAGACACACAAACACACTCACTCACACACACAGACACTCTCTCTCTCTCTCTCTCTCACACACACACACTCACACACTCACTCACACACACAGACACACTCACACACACACAGACACTCACACACACACAGACACACACTCACACAGACACACTCTCTCTCTCACACACACACACTCCAACAGACACACTCACTCACACACACTCTTTCTCTCTCACACACACACACACACACACACACACACTCCAACAGACACACTCACACACACAGACACTCTCTCTCTCTCTCTCTCTCTCTCTCTCTCACACACACACACACACACACACACACACTCACTCACTCACTCACTCACTCACTCACTCACTCACTCACTCACTCACTCACTCACACACACACACACACACTCACACACAGACACACTCACTCACACACTCACTCACTCACTCACTCACTCACTCGCACACACAGACACTCTCTCTCTCTCTCTCTCTCTCACACACACACACACACACTCACTAACTCACACACACAGACACACTCACACACACACAGACACTCACACACACACAGACACACTCTCTCTCTCACACACACACACACACACTCCAACAGACACACTCACTCACACACACTCTTTCTCTCTCACACACACACACACACACACACACTCCAACAGACACACTCACACACACAGACACTCACTCACTCACTCACACACACACAGACACACTCACTCACACACAGACACACTCACTCACTCACACACTCACTCACTCACTCACACACTCACACACACACACACACACACACACACACACACACACACACACACACACACACACTCACACACACACACACACACACACACACTCACTCACTCACACACACACTCACTCACTCACTCACTCACTCACACACACACACACACACACACACTCACTCACACACTCACTCACTCACTCACACACTCACTCACTCACTCACACACTCACTCACTCACACACTCACTCACACACTCACTCACACTCAGTGATGTTTTATTTATTATTTTTATAATGTTTTATGTATTTTGTTTTATTCATAATTTGTCTTTGACCCTTCACTGTTACACTGACAGATTTGGAAGAAAATATTTTTCCAACCCACACATGAATATTGACTGTAAATATAGTGGTGTGCTGCTGTGATATTCGCCGTGAGGACTTTATTAGAGTTTTTGATAACACTTTCTTTGAAGCCCATATTTATAATGCATTAGTAATGTCTCATAATACACCTTATAATAAGTTATAACTTCTCATAAATAATTATAACCACAGTTATAAGTACATTATAAGACTTCCTCTATTCATAGTTATTCTTTAGAGTATAATGCATTATTATAACACAAGTAACATTCAATGTTAAAGCAGCAGAAGTTAATAAAGTTAATGTTATAAGTGCTGTATAGTGTAAACAGTCAAAAGATCATATTATAAGTGTTCTTTACCTGCTTTAATTAAAGTTACAAAAGTAATATCTTCTTATAAACAGTCATAACATAAACGTGTAACATATATTAACATTACATGTCAAACTTATATAACGGAAGTTATTTATAAAATAATTCTCCAAATAAGATTTACAAACATGAAAGTTGATTGAATATTATTTTTAGGGTTAGAAGAAGATCGGCCACATGTGTGATCAACATACTTTTTTTTTTACTATATATTTTTATTTTGTTGCTTTACAAGTGTTTATAATATTTTAAAATCTACACTGACTGTGTGTTATTTTGTATTTTGTGCGTGTGTAATGTTTATAACTTACAGCATGACTTATAATGTCTTATAAGCACTTATAAATATCTTATAGATGTTTATAAGAATACATTGCTTTTGTCACTTAAAGTATACCTATTATACAGTATATATTACAAATATATATAATACATTATAACTTCTGCAGATAAAGCTGGATCCCTGTACCTTCAAGGGCCGCACTCTTAATTTTTATGATTATATATATATATATACAGTATATAAAATTATAAGTTAACATTGTTATAGAAATAATGTTGGAATGTTAGTTAAAGGGACAGTTCACCTAAAAATGAAAATTCTCTCATCATTTACTCACCCTCATGCCATCTCAGATGTGTATAACTTTCTTTCTTCTGCTGAACACAAATGAAGATTGTTTATAAAAAAAATATCTTTGTGGATGAGAGACTGATCAATATTTAAGTCCATGGATTTTTTACTATAAACCTCCACTTTCACTTTCAGATGTGAAAGTGAAACTAAACAGGCGCCACATGTGGCTTACAGATGTGAAAGTGAAAGTGGAGATTTATAGTAAAAAAGCACTTAAATATTGACCTGTTTCTCTCCCACACCTATCATATCTCTTCTGAAGACATAGATTAAACCACTGGAGTCTTATGGGTTACTTTTATGCTGCCTTTATGTGCTTTTTGGAGCTTCAAAGTTCTGGTCACCATTCACTTGCATTGTATGGAACTACAGAGCTGAAATATTATTCTTCAAACACATCTGGGATGGCATGAGGGTGAGTAAATGATGAGAGAATTTACATTTTTGGGTGAACTATCCCTTTTAGTAATTATTTTAATCATAAGGGGTGTAACAGTTCGATATAGAATATGTTTCAATAGTCAGTCACAGCTGTGTGTATGTGTGTTTGTGAGTGTGTCGGTGTTTGAGTGTGTGTGTTTGTGTGTGTGTGAGTGTTTGAGTGTGTGTGTGAGTGTTTGAGTGTGTGTGTGTGTGTGTGAGTGTTTGAGTGTGTGTGTGTGTTTGTGTGTGTGTGTGAGAGAGAGTGTGTGTGAGTGTTTGTGTGAGAGAGTGTTTGTGTGTGTGAAAGAGTGTGTGTGTTTGTGTGTGTGTGTGTGTGTGTGTGTGTTAGAGAGAGTGTTTGTGTGTGTGTGAGTGTGTTTGTGAATGTGTTTATGTGAGAGAGAGAGTGTGTGTGTGTTTGTGAATGTGTTTATGTGTTTATGTGAGAGAGAGTGTGTGTGTGTGTGTGTTTGTGAATGTGTTTATGTGAGAGTGTGTGTGTTTGTGAATGTGTCTGTGTGAGTGTGTTTGTGTGAGAGAGTGTGTGTGTTTGTGTGTGTGTGTGTGAGTTTGTGCGAGAGAGAGTGTGTGTGTTTGTGTGTGTGTGTGAGTTTGTGCGAGAGAGAGAGTGTGTGTGTTTGTGTGTGTGTGTGAGTTTGTGCGAGAGAGAGAATGTGTGTGTGTGCGTGTGTTTGTATGAGAGAGTGTGTGTGTATTTGTGTGTGTGTTTGAGTGAGAGAGTGTGTGTGTGTGTGTGTGTGTGCACTAGCAGCAGCAGGTGAAATGACTGTAACAGAAGGTGAACAGAAGCAGAACCCTAAGTGTGTGTTTGAATCTCTTTACATTGTTTAATCCTGTCAGTCTGTGACGGGAAACATCAGAAAAGAGCTCTCAATCCAGCGACTCGAGTTCAAGCAGCTGTTTGATATCAAACACACACACAGATGGAGAGGGTTTACTGTGCCCTGTACAAACACACTGCTCACACCACTGCCCAATTACTTTAACACTCTAAAATCAATGATATTATACACTTATACACACACACACATTGGTCAATGAACAGATAGTCCCGCCCCAAACTCACTCTACTGGTTGAAGAATCTTCATTAGGCCGATCTTTGAGTCAGTAGTGTTTTGGCTTTGTGATGGCGAGTCAATATTTTCTCACTGCGCCACAATGCTCGACTGCCAACTCTCCAAACAGTGTCAAACCTGCCAAATACTTTACTACCTTCACACACTCTCTCTCCATCATTCATGAAGATGTTTGGCCTGGACGCTTCAGAAAGATCTGGACTGCTCTCAAAAAAACAACAAAATGGATTCGTTCGCCCACTCAGACGACCAACCCCCACCCAGTGCGTCATTCCAGCTTCACTATGGAAGCGATTACAGAAATGTCTACGTAAAATACAATACACCCACAGTATGCATGCATACACCCACAGCACTCCCACCCACGCCCACAAGTCACAAAAACAGAGCCCATAATGTTTACATCCTGTGGCTATCTTTTTTAAATAATGTGTATTTTGGTGTTTACGGACTGGCCCCATTCACTTCCACTGTAAGTGCCTCACTTTTACAGCATTTTTGCTTTTTTTAAATAAACGATGGACGAGTTGAAATTATTTTTTTGACTGCAGAAATGTGCAGTTCGCATTTTTGTTAAAGCACATAACAAAAATGTTACCTATTTGAGCATTTAAAATGGTCTAAATCACTCTTGTAGCTGTGGGATTACTTTTATAGGCAGATAAACTTCCTGTGGGAGGAGTTTCAGCCATGTAAACAGTACTTTGCGAATAGTTACAGTTCCTTGTGTGTATTATGACAGTTTCCATGTTTACTGACTTTACCTGGTCATGACATGAGTTGGAAGATTGGATAAAACTTTACACAGACTCGGGTCGGGGTCTGGGTAGCTCAGTGGTAAAATACGCTGGCTACCACCCCTTGAGTTCGCTAGCTCGCTAGTTCGAATCCAGGGCGTGCTGAGTGACTCCAGCAAGGTTTCTTAAGCAACCATATTGGCCCGGTTGCTAGGGAGGGTAGAGTCACATGGGGTAACCTCCTCGAGGTCACTATAATGTGCTTCGTTCTCGGTGGGGCACGTGGTGAGTTGAGCGCGGTTGCCGCGGTGAATGGCATGAAGCCTCCACACGCGCTATGTCTCTGTGGCAACACGCTCAACAAGCCACGTGATAACATGCGTGGGCTGACGGTCTCAGACGTGGAGGAACTGAGATTCGTCCTCCGCCACCCGGATTGAGGCGAGTCACTATGCCACCACGAGGACTTAGAGCGCATTGGGAATTGGGCATTCCAAATTGGGAGAAAAAGGGAAAAAAATCAAAAAAAAAAAAAAAACACAGACTCAAGTCTCATGTTAACATGTAAAATGTTCAAGTTTTATACCCCTTGCCCCTTCATACCCTGAACCAGACAGATCATTAAATTTTTACGCGTTGAACAATCCATGACAACACTGCCTCGAAAAATCTCACATGTTTTCCTTCCCATCAGATCCTGCGGTGGAGAAAAGCGACTGTGCAATGTAGGGGGTCTGAGCTCTGAAAAGAGATGCGGCAGATAAAGGGCTGTGAGACACAGAATAAAGCCGCCTATTTATCTTGGCCATTGGAACATCTGTGAAATCTCTCTAAAACAATGAGCAGCAGGGCCAAGGGTGTCACAGCGGCTCTCAAATACCTCTGGGTCCCGGCCGACAGCGTTTGTTCACCACAGCAAATAATGAACGGGCCACAATTCATTGAGGGAAGCGAGAGAGGAGCTGTGTGTGTGTGTGTGTGTGTTTGGGCCCTCTGGTATTTAACCACTCAAATGGGCCATTCTCTAGAGCTGGCAGGACAAATTGGCCGGCCTGGAAGTCTTTGAGAGTCACTGCAGCGCACGGAGAATATAACAGGCCTGAAACACAAGAAACAGAGCCATAAAAATTCATCACTTTGACCTGCATGACCTTCCAGCACCGGGGGGTCCAGACACACCCAGAGAAACTATGAGTGTGTGTGTGTGTGTGTGTGTGTGTGTGTGTGATCAGTACCGTCACACACAACCAAGCTGGTCTGGTTTGCTGGATTTGGACGTGTTTTGGGCACTTGGGTCAGCAGACCAAAATCTTAAACCAGCAAAAACCAGCTAACCAGCTAACCAGCTTCAGCTTAGCTTTGGATGAATCTGAAAGCAGTATTGCATGCAGCCTTCACACTGAAGGGCCAGAATGCATTACGGTGATATCAATGGGGCTAAAAGTAAAAGTATGGCTTTTGCTCCCATTTGAGCAATTCAAGCTTGAAGTAAATCTGTTTTTACAAGCCACTTCAATAGGTCAACAAACCTCACAAGCAGCACAGCCACAGAACGAGTACCAACAGAATACTCCCATTTACAAAGAGTCCTCAGTTTGTTCCTGGGAGGCAGCATATGCCCTAATCCCGCCCCCCCACCCTAATCCTAACCATATGGAGCCTGTAAGGCTGAGTACCCTGCCAGGAACAACCAGAGGCACCTTTCTCCCATCACAACAGAATACAGGAATCTAGAGACACAATTGTCAAAAGTTTCCACTACTTTTAATTTGCAAAAAGTGCTTTTAAAAATGCAGCATTTATGACACCGAATACCAGTGAGATGCTCCAAACACATCCGTGTGAGCATTTACATACAGCGACAATTAAAAATAGCACAGCCAGAACACAAGAACTCGTACTGTGAGAACGTATTTAATATTTATTATATATACATATCATATTTATAAATCTTTGAATTATTATGCAATATTTATATGAATTATCCTTATTTAGGGGACTAAGCAAATAATGATTGATTAATTAATCGCCATTTTATGTAATTACTAAAAAAAATTGTTCAATTGACAGCCCTAAAATATACACCGTATAGGTATATATTGTATATTTATATAATCAAAAAAACCTTACTTTATTATTTCTTTTCATAGAAAGTTATGTTGCTCCATCAATATGCAATAAAAAAAGAAGAAAAAAATCTTTTCAATCTTGATACAAAACTTCCTTAAAATTATATTTAATTTTAAGTATCAATAAAATATAGTTCAATCTAACTAAAATTAATTTACCCAATATTTGTGTCAGTTGTTACAGTATCACGTTCTTAGTTTAAAAGAGTTCTTGACAGGAAAGAGGAGCAGATGCTGCATTGTGAGTGTGTGTTGTGTTAGTTCACTGTTTTAAGTGAGTTAAAGGATTCATTATTTTACACATTCGTGCCAACTGCACGCACACACACACACACACATCACACAAACACACATTCACACACACCACACACACCACACAAACACACAAACACACACCACACAAACACACACACACACCACACAAACACACACCACAAAAACACACACCACACAAACACACCACACAAACACACCACACAAACACACACACACACCACACAAACACACACACACACAAACACACACAAACACACACCACACAAACACACACCACACAAACACACCACACAAACACACACACACACCACACACACACACACACAGCACACAAACACAACACACACCACACACAAACACACCACACACAAACACACCACACACAAACACACCACACACAAACACAACACACAAACACACACACACACACACACACACACACACACACACACACACACACACACACACACACACACACACACACACACACACACACACACACCACACAAACACACACACACCACACACAAACACAACACACAAACACACACACACACACCACACAAACACACACACACACCACACAAACACACACACACACCACACAAACACCACACAAACACACACCACACAAACACACCACACAAACACACCACACACAAACACAACACACACCACACAAACACACACACACCACACAAACACAACACACACACGCACAGACACACATACACACAAACACTCTCACACACACAAACAAACACATACACACACACACACACAACACACAAACACACACAAACACACACAAATGAAATGTGTTCAATTGTCCTGCTGTTAATTCAGCTCTCTGAAACCAGTCAGCACCGATGGTCAACTAACTAGTTAATCTCTGCTCAACCAAACCACTTACTGATGACTCATTTTCTTTAATGTCCAATGTGTAATGCCGATATATTATAAATTATGTGAAATGAGAAATACACTACCAATCATATGTTTAGACACACCTACTCATTCTTAATTATGTCTATTTCCCACATTTTAGAATAATAGCACAGTCATCAAAACTATGAAATAGCACAAATGGAAGTATGGGAATTATGTAGTGACCAAACGATGTTAAACAAGATAAAAATGTCTTATTTGTCCAACATCACTGACAGTGTACATAAAAGTACTTAAGTGGTATTGACATCTAACTCAGTCACTGTACCATGGCACTGCCACAGTACTTTTTCTTAAGGGAAACACTCGACTAAATAATGTTATTTTTACTTTTTTATTTAAATAGCCTGTGACCATCATTTCAAGCTCTTAGTGTTTGCGGTCTCGCTGTGAGTGTGTCGTTAGAGGAAGCATCTCATTAATTGTTGCTTGTTGAACTTCATTGATTGCGTCGGTAATGAACTCTCGCTGAAACGCTCGTTAAAAGGAAACTGCTAATCGCTAATCTCTGCTAAACACCCTCAAACGGACTAATTGACCCATCAAGTGATTTCAGACTGAAGAACTGAGAAACAGAACCGCTTTAATGGGTGTGTGCTTGTATCAGTGCAACATGGTTTCTTGAGGTAAAACAATGTTTGGTCTTATAGGAAAGAATCACACTTTACCTTCAAACCTGGGGAAATAAATGTACAGGGTAGAAAGTCTTGAATTCAGGGGTAAAAAGGCAGTAACAAAGTGGAGATGTTATTTAAAAATCTCTGATATACTGATGTGGTGAAGTATGTAACTTTTTCAGCGTTAAAATATTTTTCTTCTATGCTAGTTTAACCCTTTAAGCTCTAAAGGTGTTTTTAAAAATGTCCTGTTTCAGTGGCATACCCAAAATTAAAGGCTTATAATTTGACAAAAAAACTAAACAAAACAACAACAAAAACCAGGAGGGTCAACATTTTTTAATGATATAAATAATGATGCATTCTGAGACTCTCAGTCTAAGAAACTGCTGAAAAATCACAAAAAAATTAGCCAAAATTGTACTTTTTTACTTATTTTTCTTATTTGACATTATATATCTCTAGGTGTAAATAATGTGGCTCCGAAAAACTGCTTTTGTTTAGTTCCCAATCATGTCAACTGTATCTGAGAAAAAATTTGGTGTTGATACGACAAAGCAATCAACAGTTATAACATCACAAAAATAATTTATCATAGTGTCCAAAAGCCTCTCCAAACAAATAAATCATAATAATTATACATAAGAACTAATTACACATGCAAACACAACAATGACTAAAGGTTTGTATAGCATACAGACATGATTTTAGTAATGAGATTTCACAGAATGAGTTTCATTCTGTGTCATTTGAGTCATCATTGAGTCTGTGTCATGTATTTGGCGCCATCTCCTGGTGGCCATATGTAACATTGTGCTTCATGTGGATTATCTAATGATCTATACATCTGATTATCTTGTGTGTGGACTCCTTTGAAAGATAATCACCTCCTCTAAGGGCGTTTTCACACCTGGCACGTTTGGAGCATTTGTTTCGGAGCCTGGCATGTTTTCTCCCTTGGTTTGGTCAATTTAGGCATATATGAACATGCAATCACACTCGGATCCGCACCAAAACAATCGGTCCGAGACCTCCTGAACGAGATGGTCTCGGACAGATTGCAAACGAAATCTGGAGCGGTTCGCTTGTGATGAGAATGCAAACCGACTCAACGGACCAACGAGCCAAATTATATCCGTATAAAAACCATGAACATAACTGATGGATCTGCGGAGAACAAATCTGTAGGTCAGCATGTAGCTGTAATTCATAATCAAAACATGGATATATCCTTTTGGTGACTATATTAGGTATATTTGCACATTTAAAATAACAGTTATTTTATAATTCCTGAGGTAAATAGTACAATCGCTTCTTTCTTTTGGATATAGCGACAAAACAAACACAGGTAGGATGACGTTAGCAACTTTATGACAGATGTAAAACATCTTTAATGTATGTCACTTCACTCTTTCTGATGTATGTTGTGTGTGCGCGGGAGAGAGAGCGCTCCGTGTCCATGAGAACAGGCACTTTTCAATACAGAAATCATGCAAAAGCAACTAATGACAGATAAAATAAAAAAATAAAAAAACATGACGAAAATTTACCAAACCAATATCCATCCGAGTGCCGGATTTTATTTGCAGTGCAACCTCTGAGTGGAATGCGCATTTTGTACCATGTGGGAATGTTTTGCATAACCGTGACATACACAGTAGTCGAAAAATTGTAACAGTTGACAAATTCATGCAGGTATATCATTTTAACCGGTATTTGCATGTAAGAGCTAAATACCTGAACAGCACACAAACTTTCTGACCAATGAGGGGACAGTTTGCTCACATGTGACATTTACTAACACAGTTTTGGTCTGTTTTGAAATGTTTTGAACCAAGAAGAAAATGCAACATTGTAACAATTTAGCCCTTGTTTCGGAACAATTTAAATGAGCTACAGGTCTGAAAGTGCCCTAAGTAATGGTACAGTATGTGATATTTTATGTTCTATTTATTTTTCGTGAAGTTATAAGTGGAAACGCGACACTTAAGCAACACCATCATAATTGTCAGAGACATATATTTAGCTATTACTCGCTATATTTTTGTCTGTGAGTAAAACAAATAGGCTGGTTGTATTCTACTCTTTGAGAGCTTTCCAACAACATATGACACATAACTGTTTGATCAGCTTTATGTTTTACTGATTGCAATAATATGGACAGTGTAATTATTTTACTATAAATGATCAAAACTGAACACTTCTGATTTCTCTGCAAATTTCAAAGCACTTTTCCAGTTTTGGTCTTAATGTCTACATGCATTGGCAAGTAGAGCTTCTAAGCTTTCAAACGATACCTATTTTGTGTTGGTCAAGACAGTCGTTTTTTTATTTTTATTTATTTTTATTCCATTCGGTGGCGCTGGTGGCACATAAATTACATACTTCAGATTTAACCACAAAAGACTTCTGAGACTACCAAGAATCAGATGAGAAACCGGCTTAAATGTGCTACTGATTTTAAATAAATAAATAATTCAATAAAGCAATTTAATGCACCCTTACAGCTATAATGATCAGAGGTGTATGGTAAAGTGGAAAAATTTGTTAGTGTACTTAAGTACAGTACTTTACTCAAGTAGGAATATTTCTGTTGACTTTCACTTTAACTTTAGATAAAATTAATTCTTAAACTCAGGTACACTTCTATTACTTTTGCATCGTGAAAATGAACACTTCTGCTTATGTAAACTCATTGATAGTGAGCCCTTTTACATGCACACCAAAAACGCTAATAACTCAGAAGCAAGACAAAGCAAGAAATAATCGCATTATTCTCTGCTTTTGACGTCAAACCTTGAAAAGGCATGCACACAACACGTGCACACATGGTAAGAACATCGGTTAAGGTGTTTACATGCAACGCGAAATCTGCAAAATGGGCAAAAATCTACCCATGTCGATCGGATTATTCTTACACCGTTTATGACCTTACACTGATAAAGGAATGCCATTTAATGCGTTTACATGACAACACACGTTGTCGGCTTATTAAACATAACTGGGTAGCTCAGTGGTAAAGACACTGACTATTACCCCTGGAGTTGCTAGTTTGAATCCAGGGCATGCTGAGTGACTCCAGCCAGGTCTCCTTAGCAACCAAATTGGCCCAGTTGCTAGGGAGGGTAGAGTCACATGGGGTAACCTCCTGGTGGTCGCTATAATGTGGTTCTCGCTCTCGGTGGGGCGTGTGGCGAGTTGAGCGTGGTTGCCACGGTGGATGGCGTGAAGCCTCCACACGCACTAGGTCTCCACGGTAACGCGCTCAACAAGCCACGTGATAAGATGTGCGGATTGATGGTCTCAGACGCGGAGGCAACTGAGATTCGTTCTCCGCCACCCGGATTGAGGCGAGTCACTACGCCACCACGAGGACTTAGAGCACATTGGGAATTGAAATAGAAGACTGTTTTATGCAAGTTGTGAAATACAAATGAAGTTAGATACGATAAGATTTGTTAAAGTCTCCTGCCTTTAGTGGAAAGTAAGGCTTGATACCTATTGTTTACTTTGTTGTATTATGTGCACCAAAAAGCCACCGTAGGCCAAGTTAACTCCTACATGCCTGAACAGACTTTCCATGGGTATAATCAGCTGTGCTATTATGCAATTTGCTTCAATAATGGTATATTTACTTTAAGTATGACGATTGGATACTTTACTTACTCTCAATTAACTGCTTCAACAGCTGTATAACACTGATTACACTATTTAGATACTTGAGCTGAAGTGTCTGACCACTGAACTCTCGTTAAACACAATCATGAATAATGAATCATGTTCTCCAGCTGCTCGTTCAGTTGTTTTGTGTGACTGGACAATGATGGAGCTCATACACTCACTGCTGGTATGATGGAGGTATTTTAGTGTTACAGTCTGAATGAAGGCACTACAATAGTGAGCAGCACACAATAGAAAATGCTTCATTCACACCGGCAGCCTTTAATTCCTCCGCACCATTTCAGTTCAATGATCCGCCTGTTTCCACCCGGCCGATCCAGGAAGGGGGTGGAGAAGGAAGTGAGATAAAGTGGAGAAATCGAGAGATACTTGGGAGAATCTCACGGAAATAAACAAAGGTTGTGTTTCACTCTAAAAACAAAAGAAAGAACATTACAATTTTATTTTGCAAAAAGAAAAAGAAGCCTATTTTGGGACCATTATGAATTTTGCCATTGTGTCAATTTTTGTGACAATTAAACGCATTCCCCATCAAATTATAATAACCATAATGTGTACAACTTTATAAAAGTAAAATATATTATTTTATTTTATTATATTAGATTTTCATTACTATTATACAGTATTTTTTTGTATTACAGTAAAAAAATAAAAAAATAAAAAAATAGCACAATGTTTTTATTTTATTATTAAAATGAGCATAATTTTAATGCAGTAGAACGAATACTACCATAATATATCCCATTGTTTTTTTTATTTTATTTTTTTACAAAAAAGGAGACTTTTCGGTGAAAATGTTCTTAATTATCATTAAAATACAAGTAGTGTAGAATATTTTCAATTATATCAATTAAACACATTCCCTGCCACATTATAATTACAGACATTTGACTTAATAAAAGTAAATTATATTTAAATTATATTAGATTTTAATTACTACAATGCTTTTTTTTATTATTATTATTTTTATTATTACAAAGTTTTTTTATTTTTTATTATTTGTTTATTTTTATTTTTTGTCCTCGTGGTGGCGTAGTAACTCGCCTCAATCCGGGTGGCGGAGGACGAATCTCAGTTGCCTCCACATCTGAGACCGTCAATCCGCGCATCTTATCACGTGGCTTGTTGAGCGCGTTACCGCGGAGACGTAGCACGTGTGGAGGCTTCACGCTATTCTCCGCGGCATTCACGCTCAACTCACCACACGCCCCACTGAGAACAAACCACATTATAGCGACCACGAGGTGGTTACCCCATGTGACTCTACCCTCCCTAGCAACCGGGCCAATTTGGTTGCTTAGGAGACCTGGCTGGAGTCACTCAGCACACCCTGGGATTCGAACTAGCGAACTCCAGGGGTGGTAGCCAGCGTATTTTACCACTGAGCTACCCAGGCCCCCCTTTTATTATTATTATTATTATTATTAAAATTAGCATACATTTAAGACAGTAGAACTAATACTACCATAATATATACATACTTTACAATTTAAATAATATAACATTTTGTATTTATTTTTTATTACAAAAAAATGTGGGTAAAAATGCACTTAATTATCATAAAAATGTAATGTAGAGTATTTTCAGTTATCTCTGCAATACAAATGGCTATTTTTGCATTCTTCATTCAATTTTGTGTTTAAATGTCATAACATCTGGCAAAATATAATCTGATTAAATAATGAGTCAAGTAGAAAATATAAATATTAAAATAAAAATAATCACAGCTGATATTAATTCGCATTCATTCATCACACTGAAAATTAAAGGTCAAATCAGAAGGCAAAAAAAAAAAAATTCATAATATATAAAATAGGCTTAATTTTCTTTATGAAAAATGTAAAGTCTTTCTTATGATTTTGGGCTGAAATGTTTCATGAGATTCACTCATTTAGACAGAAGAACAGTTTGTCTGGCTCTCAGCGACGCACTAGGCAACAGTGTTGTGGGTGGGCTTTGTCATCTAGTTTTGAGCAATTTTTCTTGCCCATCCCTCCAGTTGTGACCCACCACAGGCCCTTTATAAAGCTGACAGGCCAAAGCTGAGAAACATGCTGTAGCTCTGATAGCATGAAATCAGGGACAAAAGACTCCCAGGAAGAGGGGCGAGCAGTCACAGGAAGACACACTGAGCTGAACTGAACCCCCATCACCCCCCTAAATCTATTCTACTCGACTCACTCCATCTCACCTGCAACCTGATCTCATACGTTACTATACCTACATTTTTGTTTCCTGGTGAAATTAACACTAGAGGAGCTACAAAAACAACAATGACTTTTATTGACTTTATTCACACAATGCTAAATTAACATCCAAACACATTTACTATAGCGCATGATTTAAAAGATGACCCATTTTAACGCATGCATTACATTACATACTGATTTTTCAACTGTATCTGAGAAAAATGTTGTGTTGATACGACAAAGCAATCAAAAGTTATAGCATTACAAAAATAATTTATCATAGTGTCCAAAAGCCTCTCCAAACAAATAAAACATAACAATTGTACATAAGAACTAATTACACATGCAAACACAACAATGACTAAAGGTTTGTATAGCATGCAGACATGATTTTAGTAATGAGAGTTCACGGAATGAGTTTCATTCTGTGTCATTTGAGTCATCATTGAGTCTGTGTCATGTATTTGGCGCCATCTCCTGGTGATCATATGTAACATTGTGCTTCATATGGATTATCTAATGATCTATACATCTGATTACCTTGTGTGTGGACTCGTTTGAAAGATAATCACCTCCTCTAAGTAATATTATGTGATATTTTATGTTCCGTTTATGTTTCGTAAAGTTATAAGTGAAAACGCAGCATATAAGCAACACCAGCATAATCGTCAAAGACATACACTTATATACTATACTCGCTATATTTTTGTCTGTGATACATTTTTATGGTTGTATTCTACTCTTTGAGAGTTTTCCAACATCATATGACACATGGCTTTTTACTGATTGCAATCATATGTAAAGTGCATTTTTTTTTATTTATTTGGGCACTCTCTTAGCACACAAAATGGACACATTTGTCCTCTCCCAACGAAACAGGAAGATGTCGCTGGTTTCATGTGCTCTAAAAGAAAAGATGGCCTCCTCAGAGGAACACCCAAAATGACCATCGCAAATAAATCACAGTAGGAATTAAAAACGAGAGGCCATGAATTCACAATGTGCCACTTAACTGTGCTTTTAAACACGATGGTGAGCTGCAGGACGCTTGTGAATGAGAGGCCAGACGTGTTTAATGTCAGTCAGAGCTGAAAAAGACTAAATGCCACTGATGGCATTACATTCAACACAATCAAACACAGAGGGGAATCATGATGGATCACACGGATTAGAACACATCCCAGAGAATTACAACAGCTAGCCATAATAGTCTGTTAAGATTAATGTTAAAATAAATCTGGCATAGAAGTCTGTTTACTAAACACAAGTGCAAAGTTACTAAACAACATCAAATGTATAAAATATTCGCCAAAAGTGTTTTGCACCAAATATCCACTTAAAATAGATTTTTTTTTCTCTTTTTAAAATATTTGAATACTTTAGAATTCACAGACAGACAGTCAGATAGATAGAACAAAATACAGACAGACAGAATGAAATACAGACAGACAGAATGATAGACAGACAGACAGACATACAGATAGACAGACAGACAGACAGAGATAGAACGAAAGACGGACAGACAGAATGATAGATAGACAGACAGTCAGACAGACAGAATGAAATACAGACAGACAGAATGATAGACAGACAGACAGACAGACATACAGATAGATAGACAGACAGACAGAGATAGAACGAAAGACAGACAGACAGAATGATAGACAGACAGACAGACAGACAGTGAGATAGAATGAAAGATGGACAGACAGAATGATAGACAGACAGACAGACAGACAGAATGAAATACAGACAGACAGAATGATAGACAGACAGACAGACAGACAGCCAAACAGAACAATAGAATGAAATACAGACAGACAGACAGATAGGCAGAACAATAGATAGAAAGACAGACAGACAGACAGACAGAATGACAGAATGATAGAAAGACAGACAGAATGAAAGAATGAATGACAGACAGACAGACAGACAGAATGATAGAAAGACAGACAGAATGAAAGAATGAATGACAGACAGACAGACAGAACAACAGAATGAAAGATAGACAGACAGACAGAATGAAATACGGACAGACAGAATGATAGACAGACAGACAGACAGAATAACAGAACAACAGAATGAAATACAGTCAGACAGACAGATAGAATGAAAGACAGACAGACAGAATGACAGAATGATAGAATGAAAGACAGACAGACAGATAGAATGAAAGACAGACAGAATGAATGACAGACAGACAGACAGAACAATAGAATGAAAGATAGACAGACAGACAGACAGACAGACAGACAGAATGAAATACGGACAGACAGAATGATAGACAGACAGACAGACAGAATAACAGAACAATAGAATGAAATACAGACAGACAGAACAACAGATAGAAAGACAGACAGACAGGCAGACAGATAGAAAGACAGACAGAATGAATGACAGACAGACAGACAGACAGACAGAATGATAGAACGATAGAAAGACAGACAGACAGATAGAATGAAATACGGACAGACAGAATGACAGACAGACAGACAGACAGAATAACAGAACAACAGAATGAAATACAGACAGACAGATAGACAGAACAACAGATAGAAAGACAGACAGACAGATAGAATGAAAGACAGACAGACAGATAGAAAGACAAACAGATAGACAGAACTATAGACAGAAAGTAAGACAGACAGACATACAGATAGACAGAACTAAAGAATGATAGATAGAAAGTCAGGCTTTTTCCCCGAGCCCCACTTATTTTCTGAGCCTGATATAGATAGACAAACAGATAGACAGACAGAAAGACAGACAGAGAGAGGGTAGAAAGTAAAAGCACTACATCATGAGAGAAAATGAGAAAGAAAGAACATATATTCATGTTTGTTAAGCGGATGCTCTAGAACATGAGGACACTCAAGAGTCCTTCACAAGGACACACTAGAGGACACTCCACACTGACCAATCAGATTCATGACTGTGAGGATCTGTACAGATATGCCAGCAACAGTCCCTGTGATGTCTGTGCCAGGCGAAGCCTTCGCGCCCATCGCCAGCAACCCTTTGCTGGCGTCCCGCTCCATCACGTCCAGCCCCCATGGAGCGCGCTCAAACGGCCTGTTGTTAATGAGGCTGTGAGAGAAACAGCCTGTGGTTGTTCTTCATTCTCTGTGCTTTAATTAGGCTCTGATTAAAGGCACGTCTCTTGCTCGCGATGTGCGACAGTCTTTGTTAGTGCTTATAAATACAGAAGAAACAGATGAGAGATAAAAGATGTGTTTGTCCATCAGTGAGGTCATGAGGGTTTATCTGGACCAAAACACTGAAGGATGATGCTTATTGTGGTGAAGACTATGGACACATAATTACGCAACTCTTCCTGATGAACTACGACACCTACAATGAAAATAAACCAAATAAAACACACTTGTTTTGAACAAGCGTAACATAATGTGAAGCTGTTTTGGCCCTGATGTCAGACTTATTCAATTGATATGAATAATCATATCCATCAAGTTCCAAATAAAAAAAAATAATATAACTATATTACATCCTCCTAATACTGTTTTATAACATTACTGCAATATAAAATTACTCATACTGTAATATAAACATTCAGTCACTCTGCCCACCTCTACCTTGAAGTACTATGCAAATATCATGGTATATAAAAATAATAATCATTGAATTAATAAGGACTGCACAGATATTAAAACCTTTTGATGATTTTGGCAGAAAAACTACAGACCAACTTGTCTTATTTTGTCATCGGATCACTGTTTTGCAGGCACAAAAGATTATTTTATTGTTCTAACAATTGAACATGGATTGGATCTGTTGAACAAATGACAGGCTAACATTTTATGAACAATAAATACAAGATAAAAAAGTTTTTAAAAAGATAAAACAATTGATAAAAAGACGATAAACAGAACAAAAGAGCTCAAATTTTACATTTTGTGTCAGAACATTATAAATTCATTTCATGCAATCAACATGATTTAATTTGTTTTGATAGGTTTATTTATATCACACACACACACACACACACATATTATCAACTTAATACGACATAACAAATTTGCGTAATTCATTGTAAATTAAATATTGTGTATATATATATATATATATATATATATTTTTTTTTTTTTTTTTTTTTTTTGCATATGGGTGTTTTTATGCTTATGACCGATACGTCAGTGGTTTTAATTTCATCAGTAATTGGTCAATAAATATTGGTGGCTGATACATCGATGCATCCCTACATTTAATATACCATGGTACACTGAAACAATAATAATAATAATTAAAGCTGTAAGCAGCAATGCGGATTCCTCCTCAAAACTGCAAATTATGTAAAAATTGACATGGTAGAGACATGTACTTCACACATGTACACAACATTTCATTAATTTGTTATTAAACATTGCAAGAGTCTTCATATGAACTGATGATTGAATCAAAGTATCGGTTTTATGACTAGCAGATTTGTGAAGCATTATTTTAGCGTTAGCGATAAATAATAGTAAACTGTAATTCTGTCATCTGTTGACATATCAAGGTGAAATTTAGCACAGTACTTCAGAGTGATGTCATCTTGAAGCCTGTTAGGTTGGAAAAAACATGAGTCAAAATGGCATTAGATTTTTTGGACATATGGATATTGAGACAATGTGGACATTTACATAAATGCGCACCTTTCAGCCATTTTGAATTGTATTCATTTTTGCTAAATATCAAATTGAAAGACATGTATCCTACACATACACACCAAGTTTTAAGTCAATTGGAGCTATGGTTCAAGAGGAGTAGAGTTTTGTAGTTTTGGACAAATTTGTATTGTACAAGAAAATCCATCATCACAAATTGGGGCGTGGCTTGTAGCGCCACCTATAGGCGCACGTGGGCCATTTTTGGTGTGGTAGTTACTCGTAGCCTATAGTATCAATGTGCCAAATTTCAAAACTTTTTACCAAGGAGATCTTGAGTTATTGGGCAATTTAGAGTTACAGGAATAATAATAAGAAGAAGAATACTAACAAAAACAATAAGTTTCCTCCAACCGGGGGAATCCTAATTATAATAATTGTTGTGAAGTAAATATAATATAGAAGATTAAGTTAGTTTAGTAAGTTAGTTTAAGCGTGAACTTGAAATAATTAAGTAAATTCTACATTTGTACTCAATTCAAGCATGTAAAAATGAATGTTCTTGCTTTTAAGTAAATATTATCTAAGATTGTTTATCTTTACAATGTGTCCTTATGTATAAATCCTAAAGTAGAAAACTTGTCATATTTGTTTAGCTATGAGTACATTTCACAAGTTATTAAATAAAACTTTTCGTAGCTGGTGTTCCCAGCATTCACCGGTCTTGAAAAATTAACGAGTTTGCATAATTTCACAGTTTGCAAGTTTATTTAAACTGTTTTAATTGTTGACTTTGTTGTTACGTTCAGCAACTGCTTGTTTTCTGAAGACTGAAGTTTGTTTTCTACTCAAAATGAAGCATTGATGATAAAAAAAAAAAGATCTGTTAATTGCCTCCCATCATCGTGTTTTAATAAAAATTAAGAAAACCTTACTAGTCATCTTCTCCAGTGTATACACCAAAGTACCATGGCATTACCATCTGATACTATTACTGTACATTGACACTGTCAAAGCACTGTATTTACTCCTCTAAAGTACAATCTTTATTTAACTCAGTGATTTGGCTAAATATCGTAAGAGTGTGCAGAGTGTTGTGATAATGTTCTGTACTGACGGTGTTGAATTGAGATGAGATGTGTGTAAACATGTAAATGTGTGTGAATATAATGTAAACTAGTGCGTGTGGGTTTGTGTACCGTCATGGTTGGTTTGACAGCAGGCGTCAGGGTCACTCTCTCTCTCTCTGTCCCGGGAAACACAGGGCCACTAATGGATGGATGTGTCCCAAAATTAATTAGCCTGACTAATGTAGTGTGTACTTAATGCCACTGACGCCTTTGATTTATGAAGGGCCCAATGCACTAACACTGTATGAAATGGAGCCTTATTGTGTAAGAATGAATTAACACACACACACGGCTGCAAGGTCCCTAAACACGGCCTATTGTTTTTACCACGTGTGTGTACACAAACGCATATGGACAAACACCCCAGCCAGCGTGCATATATACATACAGGCATACACTTACCAACACACACAGGCCTACATGTTTACTTGATCTAAATGCAGGCAGTTCATAGACTTTATTATTTTTACATAATCATAGATACTAACCACTAACCCTAACCTTTCTTTATGCATTTTTAGAATTTATAAAATCTATTATTTATCATTGAATTGAATTGAGTATTGTATTGCATTTTTATATATTCATTGTTTTTCCAATTGAGGGCGTCCCCAGATATCCCTAAAATATCACCATGTAATGCACAGAAAATCTTTTTTTATTATTGTTTTTCCTCTACTGCTGCCTCACAACACACTTTGGCATCTGGCCATCAATTAGAAAGCTCTTCAAATGTTGAAAAACCATCACGATTCTCATTAATGCGGCGTTTACATCAGAAACAGCTTGAGTGCGGCCCCACCTTTAATTTCATGCTGCTTGGCCCTCAGAAACACGCAGAACAAAAGAACGACAGATTGATGCGTGTTTGCTCCGCCCCCCACAATCCCTGGCACAGCAGATAGGGGATGTCAGAGTGAGCGTATCCGCCTACAATCACTGTTTATTTTTTGTCCCCAATTCGGAATGCCCAATTCCCAATGCGCTCTAAGTCCTCGTGGTGGCGTAGTGACTCGCCTCAATCTGGGTGGCGGAGGACGAATCTCAGTTGCCTCTGCGTCTGAGACCGTCAATCCGTGCATCTTATCATGTGGCTTGTAGATCGCGTGTGGAGGCTTCACGCTATTCTCCGCAGCATCCACGCACTACTCGCCACCCGCCACACCGAGAGCGAGAACCACATTATAGCGACCACGAGGAGGTTACCCCATGTGACTCTACCCTCCCTAGCAACCGGGCCAATTTGGTTGCTTAGGAGACCTGGCTGGAGTCACTCAGCATGCCCTGGATTCAAACTCGCGACTCCAGGTGTGGTAATCAGCGTTAAATCACTGTTTTATTGAAACACTAGCATGTGAACAGAGCGAACACACTCCAGTTAAAATAAGAACAAGTTACAGTAGAATCTGTCAGTATTAAAGTATTAAATATACTGTAGTCCAGGCACACAACCACACCACTGTCACTACACACACTGATTCACTACCGGCCGAGCCTTGATGTCCCATCCCATCCCAGCATGCACCACTGTCCGACCATCTCATCAGTTTCTCTATGTCTGTTGATCTGTACTCAATATGACATGACTGCAGCTTTCTTGTCATTTCATGTCATTTTCTTACATTAGCTCAATAAGGCAGACCAAGTACACAAGATATTAAAATATGAATCCTGAGGCTCTTTAACATTCAATCCAACCTCATTAAAATTAAATACGCAAGTCAAACCTCAATCTCCTCCACGAATATAAAGACTATAAAAAAATCCCATAGATATATACTGATATATTTGCCAGAATATATTGGTTGGCTCTTTTGACTTGGGCCAGAAAGAAACCACAGTTTAATCTTGTTAACAGGTCGAAAGATAAAGCGATGATCACGTTTTATTTCCTCATTTCAGCTCAGTCTGAATGACTGACAGGCGGCTTATGTGTGTGTGCTTTATTCGGACGCCAGCCAACAATCATGCCATGGTCCAAATCACTGAGATCACATTTTTTCCCCATTCTGATGGTTGACGTGAACATTAACTGAAGCTCCTGACCCGTATCTGCATGATTTTATGCACTGCACTGCTGCCACATGATTGGCTGATTAGATAATCGCATGGATGTTTGTTGGTGCCAGACGGGCGGGTTTGAGTATTTCTGGGATTTTCACATTCAACAGTCTCTAGAATTTACTAAGAATGGTGCCAAAAACAAAAAACATCCAGTGAGCGGCAGTTCTGTGGATGGAAACACTTGTTGATGAGAGAGGTCAACAGAGAATGGCCAGACTGGTTCAAACTGACAAAGTCTACGGTAACTCAGATAACCGCTCTGTACAATTGTGCTGTACAAATGCTATTATGAGATGCGGGTTGGCACTGTTTTGGTGGCACGAGGGGGAGCTATACAATATTAGGCAGGTGGTTTTAATGTTGAGGCTGATCATGTATATTTTTTTGATAACTTTGCAAATAAATATGTCGTTGTCATCTATCACCCTCCAGATCAGCTGGCAAACTTTCTTGAGGAGCTAGATGTCCTGATGTCCTCCTTCCCTGAAGATGGCAGGCCACTTTTGGTTCTTGGAGATTTCAACATACACCAAGACAAGCCCCAGGCCACTGAACTTCATGCTCTTCTGGCCTCGTTTGACTTGGAAAGACTAAGCACTACAGCAGCTCACAGATTGGGCAACCAGCTGGACATAATTTTTCACATAACTGTACCACCACTAATATTCTTGTTACTCCTTTACTCTGATTTGGTTTCCTTCGCCATAACCTCCGTTCTCTTTCACCCACACGCCTTTCCACTGCTGTCTATACCCACACAAAACTTATTTTCTACCGTGGATGTAAACACTGCCACAGACACATTAGGCTCTACTTTAACAACCTGTCTAGACAGCATCTGTCCTATCTCCTCTAGGCCAGCACGTATGACACCGCCCAGCCCCTGGCTCTCTGACGTTCTTCGTGAACATCGGACTGACCTCAGGGTGGCTGAGAGGAGATGGTGGAAATCTAAAGATCCAGCAGATCTGAGTTAAGTATCAGTCGCTGCTTGCTTCTTTTTCAGATAACGTTAAATCTGCAAAAACTTCCAGGACAAGATCAACAGCACCACAGACACTCGCAGCTTATTTAGAACATTCAACACACTTCTCTGTCCTCCAACTCCACCGCCTGACACATCACTGACAGCAGATATCTTTGCCACATTTTTTACTAATAAAGTTACAGCCATCAGCAATACATTCTCAGCACCACACCCTCTCAAACACCCGTCTCCTGTATGCAGCTCATCTATCTCCATGTTCTCTCCTCTGACTGACACAGAAGTTTCTAAACTCCTCCTCTCCAACCACCCCACCACCTGTTCCCTTGACACCATTCCTTCCCACCTTCTCCAAGCCATCTCTCCGTCCATCCTACCTGTACTCACACACATAATTAACATATCTCTACTTACAGGCATTTTTCCCACTACAGTTAACCAGGCTCGAGTAACCTGCTGCTTAAAAAACCTGCACTTAACCCCACACAAGTAGAACACTACAGACCAGTCTCTCTCATCCCATTCATGGCGAAAACACTTACTTAAAAGGGCAGTTTTCAATCAGATCTCTGCCTATCTCTCACAGAACAAGCTGCTGGATGACAATCAGTCAGGCTTCAAAAGTGGACACTCCACCGAGACTGCCCTGCTGTCTGTTACTGAGTCACTGAGACAGGTGAGACCTGGATTCAGATCATCCGTCCTGATTCTACTGGACCTTTCTGCAGCCTTTGACACAGTCAAACATCAGATCCTACTCTCCACCCTCTCTACTCTGGGCATCGCAGGAACTGTGCTTGACTGGTTTAATTCCTATCTTTCAGGTTGGTCCTTCAAGGTAGCCTGGAGAGGTGTCCCAGTCACATCAGCAACTAACTGGGGTACCTCAGGGCTCAGTGCTTGGGCCATTTCTCTTCTCAGTATACACAACATCACTGGGACCCATCATTCAGGCACATGGTTTCTCTTACCACTGCTACGCCGGTGACACGCAGCTCTACTTGTCTTTCCAGCCCAACAAGACCACAGTGACTGCTCGAATATCGGCCTGATTGGCAGACATCTCGGCCTGGATGAAGGAACACTACCTGCAACTTAACCCTCATATTCTTGTTGCACTCTCATCTGTCTTGGATTCTACTATTCTCATGCTGGTGAAACTTTGTAATGCATCTGGGACACAGAATGATGTGCTTTAATGTAACCAGAGTGGTTGGAGTCACTCACCCAGCTTTTTAAAACTGCATAACTGTTTATAAATATTGTTATTTATAAATTAATTCGTATTTTGCTGTGGTATCGAAACTGGTATTGAGAATCATCAAATTAGACTCATGACTTTCACTTGGTGACAATAAAACTGGTGAAAATCCCATTAAAAATCCAACAGACACTGAAGTAGGGACTTGAATCATATCTGGAGGCCAGAATATATTGGTTGGCTTCTTATACTTAAGACTGTATGAAATGACCTAGCAACCAACCTGAACACCCTAGCAACCACCTACATTAGCAATGTTGTGGCAAACATGTAGAATGTCCTAGAATCATGGGGGTGTGTTTTAGACAGGAAAACACCACTCTCATTTTCTTCAGATAATGTACAAATCTAGTTGCTCATTACTATCTTTTTAAAGCAAATGTGGACTACTACTAAAACTTGTGCGGAATCATTAAAGTACTCTTCATCAGATGCATTAATTAAATAAACGGGTGTGAATAAGTGTGACTGTGTGCACAAGTGTAAATCAATCTCTAGTTAAACTGCAGGAAAATCAATAGAGCGCCGGTGATCTGAGTGCGCTTGCACCCAACACTAATTGTGCGGCTGACGTTAATTGTCATTAAAGTGTTGAAGTTCCTCACTGCCAGGCACACACACACACTCAAGGTTACAACTCATCATGTGAGTTAGACATCATTGCTACACACTTTACAGCACAAACACACACACACACACACACACCTGTAAATCAAACATTTATAAGATCAGACAATCTATTTTAATGAGCGCCGGTCAGAGATGACATCACACAGTGCTGACGAACAGGTGATACACAACTCACATAAACCACCTTTACTAGTGGATTGTGTGTGTGTGTGTGGTCAGGGCACGTTCAATACACCTGAATGATTGTAGTGCAGGTATTGAATTGTACTTCAGGGCTTCCATTAGCAGATTCATATAAAAGCAGAATGTAAGTGGCCCATGAGAATATGGGTTTCAAAAATAAACACCCTATTAAACAAAAGAAACTATCATTTGCATTCTGCTCAGAGTGCATTTTTACAGATGAAATATTTATTAAAGTAAAAGCATTAAATGTACAGGATTAGATATTAGATATTGGACTTGCCAACACAATCTGTGGAACTTTCTGTGAAGTTTGTGGGTGACGATAGCGTATGCATGACCTATGATGTATGCGTGAGATAGCGTGATTAATTTTTGCACTCTTAGCTTAGAGGTATGACAATCCTAATAGCAAATGAATCAAGGTCCACTGGCCACATTCAAATTGTCATTACATTTTGGTTCTTAATAAAGTGTTACGAAGAAAATACTAACTTATTGCATTAAAGAATAATAATTGGTGTGGTGACACTTATCACAACTAATTAAATAGATAAATAGTTATTAGGGCTGGGCGATATGCAAGAAATATTTTCAAAGTATTTTTATTTATTTATTTTTTATTTCTCCCCAGTTTGGAATGCCCAATTCCCAATGCGCTCTAAGTCCTCGTGGTGGCGTAGTAACTCGCCTCAATCCGGGTGGCGGAGGACGAATCTCAGTTGCCTCCACATCTGAGACCGTCAATCCGCGCATCTTATCACGTGGCTTGTTGAGCGCGTTACCGCGGAGACGTAGCACGTGTGAAGGCTTCACGCTATTCTCCGCGGCATTCACGCTCAACTCACCACATGCCCCACCGAGAGCGAGAACCACATTATAGCGACCACAAGGAGGTTACCCCATGTGACTCTACCCTCCCTAGCAACCGGACCAATTTGGTTGCTTAGGAGACCTGGCTGGAGTCACTCAGCACACCCTGGATTCAGACTCGCAACTCCAGGGGTGATAGTCAGCGTCAATACTCGCTGAGCTACCCAGGCCCCCCTCACAATTACTGCGTCAACCCCACTGCCCCCATTGCCGAGGGATCGGCGATTATGTTTACTTAATTGGTTTTGATTTAAAAATGTCATTAATCTATTGAAACATGAAATGCTTAATTCGTATATAACCACCTCCCCAAATCGTCTCCAACTTCCTCACGTGATTATCCATCTATGACAACAGGTGGAAAATTACTAATACAAATGAAGATGTAAAGACGATTATAAATGTAATATTAATAATAATGATAGTAAAAATTATTGAAATATAAATAAACCATTACCTCTAAGCGAATAGATCATTTTCCCATTAGGTGTAAGCCTAATAAATCATCGTCTGTCAACAACTGTCGCAATCGTTATCCGGATATTTGTCAGATATCATCGATATCCAATTGCATCATCCTATCGCCCATCATGACAGTTTCATATGCATGCATATAACCATGGCTGGTTTGCACTCATGCCCACACAAATACAACTCACAATTTTGCATAAAAAGAAAAATGAAGGGTAATCAAAATGTCAAATCCCACCTTTGACCCTGACTGTCTCATGAGACCTACCATTCGTTTTAAAATAATTACATTAAGGCTACGTTTATGCGTCTCATCCACACTAGAATGCTGTTTTCCTCCTTCTCAAAAACATTCTCCTTTACTGCAAACTTTTTATAACAATGACATTATGAAACTGAAAACGGAGGTTTCAAACTTGAACAGATTAGTGTGCCCGTGTCCCTAACTTTCTCCATAACGTCTCATTTTGATTTCTATAGAAGTCATACGGGTTTATAAAACAACATGAGGGTGAGTGAATGATGATCGCTTTTAAAGAAAGTGTTGAATGTTGATTTTACACATCAGCGCTCCTACAGGCCAGAGGACTGAATTGCAGGACATCTGAGGGTCTTTATCAAACGCACCACACAGGATGAGAGCCATCCTGCATCATTAGAAAGTCAAGCTGCAATTCAACAACACATCAATTCAACAGGCACCTCCTTCCTGTTACTATCCCCCCACAGGACCTCAGTGAGAACAATGCCTTGTATCACACACACAGAAGCAGAGGGCCGGTTCTGCAGTGCTGGTTTACGGCCCTCAGTTATCCGACTCATTAGGGTGTACAGGGGCCCAGCTGTGTTTGCTGACCAGCCCTCATGTGTATTGTTATGTGATGATGGGCTCTTCTCTGTCCTCTCTCACACACTCACACTCATTGTGTGCTAATGACACTTTTAAAACACAACTCAATGCATAAGAACCCTTCAGCCGGATCTGTGAAGCGGGGACATGCCAATGAAGTACTGCAGTGTATGTACAGAGTTCAGAATGGCATACTACCGTAATACTACTACTGTTACTACTGTGCATGTAAATAACAGTGTAAAATGTTCAGAATGAAATACTAGTGCACTGCTAACTCCACAGTTTGCAGTATACACTGTAAACTGCATACTATTTTTTACAAATGAAGTATGCAATACAAAATATTTAAAATGGTTCAATAGTACGCTAATTTGTTGTCACATGTCCTCATTACATTGCATGTCTACATCAGTGAGCATCATCCAGTTTTCTTGGGAATAAAAACATATTATTTTGCATTTTCAAAATGTGTTATTTCGCATTTTAATCCAATGTTGTGCAAAAATACATCCTGGCAATTTTGTCAAAATATAGTCGTCCTTAACTGTCATGAATAAATGTGCATGAATTGGTTAAAAAAATAGTACATGTAAAAAATATGTTTTAAAAAGGGGGTTATTCCACGATAAATGTTAGTATGCTACATTATGGTCAAATGACCTTCTCACAATAACACATGAATATTGTCCAGTTATCATCTTGGAAACAAAAACAGTTATTTTGCATTTTTAATCCAATTGTGTGTGTACAAATGTCTTCTCACTAGGCAGCCTGATCAAATAATGAGTCAAGAAAGAGATTAAAAACCACTTGTGCATGATATCACTTCTGGTTCATTCATCACTCTGGAAATAGAAGGTCAAGTCCAGCACACTGCATTGTGGGATACAGTAGCCTGTGCAGTGTGCTCTGTTGAATACTGCTCATGTAGTAGATCATATGGGTATTCTATACATGGAAATTCACATATACACAGTATACATTCTGTATACTTCAAAAAATAGTATGAGTAGTATTGTAGTATGCCATTGCAAACACAGAGAGCGAGAGTGTGTTTGAGTGAGGATTTGTCAGGGTTTCACTGACCTCAATAACCTGCTTGGAGTCCAACCTGAAGTTAAAGTCACCGAAGAGGAAATACGGCATCCGCTCATAACGCTGATCTGTGATCCTGCAGAGACAGAAAAAGACGTGCTGTCAGTCAAACACCAGTTCTGTCTGTACAGCAGCACCACCTAGTGGTGGAGTGTGTGTGTGTGTGTGTGTGTGTGTGAGATTGTGTGTGTGTGAGAGTGTGTGTATGTGAGAGCGTGTGTGTGTGTTGTGTGTGTGTGAGATTGTGTGTGTGTGTGTGTGTGAGATTGTGTGTGTGTGAGAGTGTGTGTATGTGAGAGCGTGTGTGTGTGTTGTGTGTGTGTGAGATTGTGTGTGTGTGTGTGTGTGAGATTGTGTGTGTGTGAGATTGTGTGTGTGTGAGATTGTGTGTGTGTGAGAGCGTGTGTGTGAGAGCGTGTGTGTGAGAGCGTGTGTGTGTGTGTGAGAGCGTGTGTGTGTGAGATTGTGTGTGTGTGAGAGATTGTGTGTGTGTGAGAGTGTGTGTATGTGAGAGCGTGTGTGTGTACGCTGTGTGTGTGTGTTGTGTGTGTGTGTGTGTGTGTATGTTGTGTGTGTGTGAGATTGTGTATGTGAGAGCGTGTGTGTGTACGCTGTGTGTGTGTGTTGTGTGTGTATGTGAGAGAGTTTGTATGTTGTGTGTGTGAGAGTGTGTGTGTGTGTGTGTGTGTGTGAGAGAGTGTGTGTATATTGTGTGTGTATGTGAGTGTGTGTGTGTACATTGTGTGTGTGTGTGTTCATTGTGTGTACGTTGTGTGTGTACGTTGTGTGTGTGTGTGTGTGTATGTTGTGTGTGTGAGTGTGTGTGTTTGTTGTGTGTGTGTGTGTGTGTGTGTGTGAGAGAGAGAGTGTGTGTGTGTGTGTATGTTGTGTGTGTGAGAGTGTGTGCGTATGTTGTGTGTGTGTGTGTGTGTGAGTGTGTGAGTGCATGTTGTGTGTATGTGTGTGTGTGTGTGTGAGAATGTGTGTGAGAGTGTGTGTGTACGCTGTGTGTGTGTGAGAGAGTGTGTGTGTACGTTGTGTCTGGGTGAATGTGTGTGCATGTGTATTGGTTGTGTGTGTGCGTGCGTTTTGTGTGTGTGTGTGTGTGTGTGTGTGTGTATGTTGTGTGTGTATGTGTGTACATGTTTATACTACATTGTGGGGAACAAATGTCCCCATAAGGATAGTAAAACCTGAGATCACCTACATTGTGGGGCCCAGCCAGCGGTCCCCATGAGGGAAATGGCTTATTAAACACACTAAACGATGGACATTTTTAAATGTAAAAATGCAAAAACGTTTCTGTGAGTGTTAGGTTTAGGGTTAGGGGATAGAAATTATCGTTAGATCTGTATAAAATCCATAAAATGCATGGAAGTCTATGGAGAGACTTGTAGTTTTGTTGAAGTTTGTGTGTGTGTGTGTGCGTGTGTGTGTGTGTGTGTGTGTGTGTGTGTGTATTCCTCTGAAGTGAGCAAACAGTCCAACTAAACAATTTTGGGCACGAACACAACTCCTCACAAGCTAAACATAAGCATAATAGACATTTATATAAGACATTATAAAATATATGTTCTATTGGTCCAGTCGTGTTAATATACTCACTATAATAACAACTATGACGTGAATCATGCATCAGAATGGACTTTCATAATACATGTTCCTGTTCTTATTGTGAACAATTCATCTATGAATTAACATCTTAATAATCTTTCATCAAAATGAAATAATAAATTACTTTCAATTTCAGCTGACATCCCAAAGCCCTACCCTCCAATCACGTGCCTCCTTTCTATGGAACGCCCACTTTTCATAGTCCAATAAATTCCCAATAGACAACATCAAGTCCTGCTCAACATCATCCACCTTTCTGCACTAACTAATATTAGTTAATGTTAATTTCTACATATACAAATGCATATTTAAAATTAAAGCTGCATATGTTAATGCTATAAGTTAATATATTAAATAAGTTAATGCATTATGAACTAACAACAAACAACTGTATTCTTTCAGATTACTATTAACTAAGATTAATAAATGTTCACGAATATCATTTATGGAACTGGAGTCTAATGGATTATTTTTATGCTGCATTTATGTGCTTTTTGGAGCTTGGAAATTTGGTCACCATTCACTTGCACTGTATGGACAAACACACATCATGTCTCCATTAAAATATCTCCCTTTGTGTTCTGCGGGAGAAAGAAAGACATCCACGTTTTAGACAAAACAAGGGTGAGTGAGTTATCATATTTGGGTGAACTATTCCTTTAAATGCAATAAAGGAGTTACCTTGTGAATTTAGCTGTGACTACATTCACAACATCGCTTAAGCAGGTCTCAGTTTCGGCCATAAAAGCGAGAAATCTCTTTACGCTCACGATTCATGAAGTCCAGAGCTCACAAGTCACAGACTCTCACGAACCTCGTCTTCACACCCACTTTAAAAAAAAAAACACCTTAAACGAGGGATAATTAACTCCCCATGGCAAATAATTTACTTGAGAGAGAGATGAAGAATTAGACGGAGGTAGAGGAGTGAGTGTGTGGATTAATGGAAGGAGGATGCTCGCCGTTCTAATCGCCGGGATAAATCTCGGCTCACTCCCAACACCTCATAACAATGTATTTATGGCCCTGTAAAATAGAAACCCTCTCGACTGCAGCCGCTCTCATAAAACTCACACTTTAACATCTCAAACGC